>NC_045154.1:19564617-19649617 GCF_900700415.2 Clupea harengus
ATGAGAAATGTCATGTGTTCCTTACAAAAATGTTGCATTACCTCACAATATTTTTGTGTTACGTCGCAATACCTTTGTGTTAAATCACCACCATGACCCTTAATGGGCTCCGTAATCTTAGCCTGGTATAACCAGACCCAAATTCACTTTGAATAGATTTGGTCTGGCCACGCTCCACTGGCGATTGTTTACAGACATTGTATCCTAACAGGTGTAAACTTCAGGTTAATTTTGAAACCATTGGACCAGCTTTTAACCAATTAGCATTGACCACTATTTTGGATTGCTATACTTCCTAATATATTAGCTTAAAGTCCCTCTCCTGGCATTGATTAACCCCCTAAAAACTCTGCTCTGTTCCTCAAAATTACATACTTATACATTCTTTTTATCCCTTCATGGCCTTAAAATGGCTTGGATGTCGCTCTTCACCTTTGCCTCATTTAATATTCGCAGATCTATGAATATGCAAATTGATCCCACCTCAACCTCCTCCCACCGCTCGCGTGTCGATCTGACTCTGCTCCTCAAACACACAAACCTCTGCTAGCTTTCTGTTTTACTAGCTACTTTACGCTACACAATGGCAAGTGATAATATAGGAGTAATTCAGATAATATAGGAGTAATTTAGAAAGTCTCTAAATAAAGCCATCTAGTTCATCGTTAGTAATATCGTTCTATATGTTTGTATACCGACGTTACCCCTCCCTCCTTGCAGGCAAGTTGACAGGATTGGTTCCTGAGGTTTGTGACATGAAACCCAGGCTGTCTGACTCCATGTTTTTGAGACTGTTGGTGGAAATCCTCCTCAATCCACATGGTGTTGACTCCTTATTTCACTTGATATGTTGTGTGTCGTATAAAAAACACCATATGGACATGTTAACAAGGTTGTTAACGTGTTTGATTGATTGTCTTTTGTCTTTTATTGTCTTCTTGATTGTGACCTTTTATATTGTATTAGCTGATATGTTAGCCTTTTCTTAAACCCCGTTGGCGGGATGCCTCAGTATATCTTGCCGAGAGAGTTTCAGACTGTTATTCCAGTGAAAACTGAGCTGGGAGCAAGGAGCATGCGGGCGAAGCCGGGGTTACCATAACACACACACACACACACACACACACACACACACACACACACACACACACACACAAACAACATTTTAAGTTCATCTTGCCCACCTCAGGAACTACATAATTATGGGAGAATGTGATGTTGCATACTGGTGACTTCACAGTTCTAGTTTCAAAGAAATGGAGACGTTTCTAAGAGGCACGTGATTCATTGGTGCACGTGCATTCATTACTGAAATGTGCAGTAAGGGGGAGAAAAGAACTGTAATCAACTCAGCTACTGTGTTTAGTTCCTTAGGTACACTTCTGAGTGCTGTTTTGAGGGGACATGAATGAAAATGGGCATTCTGGAGAAAAGCTGTTTTTAGCATGTCCCCACAGTAGGGCCTTTCTACTATGATTACTTAAAAAGAAAGAAAAAAGACAACCTCTCTGTCAAGTCAGCTTCATGGCAGTTTTCAGCTCGAAAAAAAAAAACCCATTCTGTTACCTATAAAGCTTCTTTATCCCTTTGCTTGTGTAGGTGTCCATCTTTATGAAGAGCTCCTAGGGAATGCTTATGGGCGGAAGCCTGCATATTTTATTGAAGGGATCATGAACCGACCCTAAGTCTCTACACCCTGCTGCACAGACAGGGTGATGCTGGGATCGTGTGATGAGCAGATCCCTGAGGATCAGTGTCAAGACCCCCATCCTATCCTGCTCTACCCCAAGCAAGCTGTGTAACAGCTAGAGCACTCACTAACCTCAGGCCCTTGAAGGTACACATGTTCGTTTTTTTAAGCACACAATCTGACAGGTTACTGACTGCTGTGCTGCAGTTATCATCCTCCAGAACTAACATCACCAACCCCTCTTCACATACCCCCCCGATGAAGAAGATTTTCTCAGAGTGTTTGTGGTCATGAGAAAAATATGACATAGCTTCCAATGATGTAGTTTGTATGCACTTGTAAGAAGCACAAGTAGAAGGTAGCATTACAGACAAGATGCTGTATGAAAAACAAAGCCATGTCAAAAACATCACCTCCAGTGAGATGCAATCATGCATGCTGCTGTGTGTGAAGTATGTGGTTTAATTTAAATGTCACTGCTCTTGCAAGTAGCACATGTTCTGTATACCAGCCTTGAAGGTACAGTTCTTTCAATACCACACGCCACATCCAATACCACACGTTTCCTGACAGGTTTCAATCCTGTTTCACAGGGAGGGTGATGTGCTATGGTGACCTATGCCCTGAAGCGCATCGCATTAAATAAAAGACTGTTTCTATTCCATGAAACTGCAGCAAAAAAATTAAATTACGACAGGCAGCAGACCCTGGTTTCCTCTATCCGAGAGCTGTGGACTAAGCACTGCTCCCCTCTCCTCTCCTCTCACCTCCACAGATTAAAATATTCTCTCTCTCTCCCGCTCTCTCTCTCTCTCTCTCTCTCCCTCTCCCTCTCACTCATTCTCTCTGTGTCCTACTCCCTCTCTCTCTCTCTCTCTCAACGCCCCCCCACCCCCCACCCCCCCTCTGCCTTTGTCTCACTTTCTGCTCCATTTTGTCTCTCTGAGGTGACAGGGTGCAATTAGGGACAAAAAGCACCCAAGGCCCTTCCCTGAGTGGAGCTTAAATAATGACTAGCTATTATGCACTGCCACTACGCAGACCTTGTTTGTCTGATCATGCGGCCACGTTACACCAGTAGAGGTCATCTGTGAGGGCAGATAAATAATAGCCTTATCTGAAATCTCATTTGAGCCTCTGTGGCTCTGGTCTCCTGACGTTTGGCTTCTTTCGCACTACTCTCCTGTAAACAGTGCGCATCCAAGCAATTTATTTACTTCATTTTGTACTCCTTTGTGGCATTACATAACACACAGGGGCCATCCACCTGATCACAGCACTTGAGCTGGCATTTATTTATGCTTTAACTCTAAAATTGAAAGTGAGTCATTTACAGTACAGTTATATCATGTCTTTTATTGGTAGTCCTTTTTTTCTGGGGATCTCTGGGATCGTAGGTATGGTAGGTATGGTCTGATATGGTCTGATTTGAGCTATCAGGTTAACTGAGCTATACCACTACTTCATCTTCCCAAAAGCATCATTATGTGTTAGTCACAATGTTTTTTTGTGTGTCTACACAAAGAGTTCTTACACGGTACACTAGTTCACAACAGCTTACCTAATACATCATTATATGTTCGTCCTAACACTCCTTTGTGTGCTGACTCAAAGGGTACCTACATGGCACACCAGTTTCACAGCGTTTCGGCTCTGTGTTCCCCACAAATAATAAAGTCACAGGAGCCTGGCTGTGCTGTTGGGTTGCAAACACACCAAACCACGGGGCGATGCCTTGCTTGTCATTAAAACAGATGAACAACAGGGAAAAAAGAGAGAACATTTGTTCACTGAATCACCCTCTATAAATAGCCATAATTGAAAAGGGATTTTAATGGCTGGTCTCCATTGCACTGATAACGGGAGAGGGGAGAAATGCTGAGACGACATTCAAAGAGCGCCAACAGACTTTGATCTGACTAGCGAGAGCCCAATTTTGGTGTGTGTGTGTGTGTGTGTGTGTGTGTGTGCGTGTGTGTGTGTGTGTCTAGTTTTCTTTGCCGAGCAATTAGGGTTCTGCCGGTGCAGGGTCAAAGTCTTCCATCCAAACAAGCCCACTCACCCACTTTGTTCTCTCTGAGACTAAACTCCCCCATCTACAACTCCCACACACGCAATCCAAATACTTTCATCCAAACACACACACACACGCATGCATGCACAAACACACACATAGACAGGCACACATAGTATATGCATTCATACATACACACACACACCTGCATACATACACATACACACACACACACACACACACACACATATGCATACATACACACACACACACACACACGCATACATGCATTACATACACACACACACACACACACACACGCATACAGACATACACAGACACACATACACACACACACACACATACGCATACATACATACTCTTAAACACATACAGACATACACACACATGCATTCACACACACATACGCATTGCACATAATGCATCATCAGATCAATCACTGCTCCTGTTTACCTTCGATGGGAGAAAAACAAGCATTGCGCTCCAAATATTTACGAGGACCCAAACACAGCCGTGCTGTAGGGGCTCATGGCCCCATCCTGTACAAGCACCAGTGCATCTGGTGAGGCAGAGCTGATAAACAACAGCTTGTTGACCTGAAGGAGAGCATTGTTCCTCCACGCCGAGCGAGAGGCCCAACCATGTGAGATTTGTGTGTGCGTGTGTGTTTTCTTTCCCATCATGCCGTCAAACTACCAAGGACAATATGGAGATTAAAATGCATATAGCTATTATTTATATGCATATGTTTTTGATAAAAAAATTATTTTTTTATTTAACTTCAAATGACCATTGGATGTGCACTGGTAACCTGCATTGTGTGGACAAGCACAGTCCCGCAATTAACTCGAATTCGCAACCTCGGGCATGGGAGACAGGCATGCTGGGAAGGAGGGAAAAACCCATGGGCGCTAGCATCCGTCACTAGCACGTCTCACTAGCACACACATACACACACACACACACACACACACACACACATACACACAAGTACGTCTCTTAAGGTGTCGGGGAGTGAGGTTAACCCACTGCACAGCACTGTACCCTCTGGCTACTGTACACACACACACACACACACACACACACACACACACACACACGCATACATGCATGCATGCATAGATACACACACACACACATATACACACACACACACACACACACACACACATACACACGCGTACAGACACACACACACACACACACACACACACACACACACACACTGTACCCTCTGGCTACTGTTACACACACACACACACACACACACACACACACACACACACACACACACACACACACACACACACACACACACACTGTACCCTCTGGCAACTGTACAATAAGGACATTCTAACTTAAAGGAGTAGCACAGTAAATAAAGTGTAACATTGTTTTGAAAATTGAGTTGAATTGAACTGTTAAAATGCTATTGGGTGTGTTTGGACTGTTAATATGCTATTGGGTGTGTTTGGAGAGTTATGCCCTGATTATAATATGCTATTGGGAGTGTTTGGACTGTTAATATGCTATTGGGAGTGTTTGGACTGTTAATATGCTATTGGGTGTGTTTGGAGAGTTAGGCCTTGATTATAATATGCTTTTGGGAGTGTTTGGACTGTTAATATGCTATTGGGTGTGTTTGGAGAGTTAGGCCTTGATTATAATATGCTATTGGGTGTGTTTGGAGACTTGCTTTACACTTGCTTGCAGGTGTTCACATGGACATAAGGGGCGCGTAGTTGTTCTTGGCCACTTTCAGTCCACAGTTGGTGCTCTTGTAGTGCAGTGGACAACAAAGAGTATGGGGATGTCTGCACAAAGCCGTATGTACGTTCAATTTACACCGCAACGATAAGAACACTGGCCCTCATTGACTCTTTACGTTATTGAGGATTCTCATTTTGTGCCTAAATCAATGAACACTGAAGACGTATCACACTATTTTTCACCATGTACCAGGTCCTGTGTGTGTTACCACCACCCAGTACAATGAGGTCTTTTTAGACCTGTCTGTGGTTCTGGAGTGTGGTTTAGAGCTGTGCTCTCATAAATGGACGAAGCGGTGGAAACTGTGATGGGGGAAGCTGAAATAAACACTGTGGGCGTGGAGCTGGTTCGGTGGTTTCTTTTAACAGAACTGTTCGGCACAGAGCCAAAATGACAATATGTTTTGGTCTTTTCAGCACTGGCAATGGAAGTTCACACACACTCCAAAGCATGGAAACAAGTTACCTAATGCCTCTCTTTCTATCCCTCCCTCCTTCTCTCTCTGCCTCTCTCACTCTCTCTCTTCAGCTTACTCTCCTTTTCTTTCTCTCCCTCCCTCCTTCTCTCTCTCTCTGCCACTCTCACTCTGTCTCTCTTCCTTTCACTCTCCTTCTTATTCTCTCCATCCCTTCTTCTCTCTCCCTCTGCATGCATATTGCTCGTTCAGTGCCACAGTGCTCTGCTGGTGTAATTAACCTAGTGGCGGAGAACAGGCACTGGGGTGAAAGAGCCCCATGATTTCCAGGAACCGGGTCCCCAATTATAACATTGACTCCAGCAGTACTGGTAATAACACAGACGGAGCGGCCCTCTCTCACTCCGCTTCTCTCCTCTCTCCTCCCTCTCTTTCTCTCTTTTCTGGTCTTTGCTAATCACTTTGCTCCTATTCCTCTCTTTCATCTTTTGTTCATCTGCACCTTTCTCAGGATCCTCTCTGTACCACCTCTCTCATCATTCTCTTCTCCTCTTTTTTAAATCTCTTTATTCCTCCTGTCTTCCTCCTTTCTCGTTTACTCCACCCCCCTGACTCTTCCACTCACCTGGTTCTCACTCTAAGCTCACTATCCCACGGTTCTCACTCTAAGCTCACTATCCCAGGGTTCACACCCATGTTCACTGACAACATTTCAAAACCTTTCTATGACTTTTACACAGAAGTACACATAATTTAACGGAAAACAGTGTAACCAAAGCATAGAACACAGAAACATATAAACACACCAAAACATTAAATATAAAATGTGGTAAAATACACATGCACACACACGCTCCCTCACTCAGTCCTTTCTCATCATCATGAATCACTCTCTCCAACAAATCTTCCTCCTCCCTCCTTTTCCTCTATTATTTATCTATTTCCTCTCTCTCTCTCTCTCTCTCTCTCTCTCTCTCTCTCTTCCCCCTCCTGTTGTACTCACCGCTGCTGTTTCTTGCTGAAGGGCCTGGGAGGCGAAGCGTGCCACATGGTTGATGATGGGTGCGAAGTTGGTGGGGCCGTAGAATCGGATGTGGGGAAGGCAGTTGGAGTAGGCCTTGACAATCCCCTCAACGCCTGACCACACAGGACGCAAGCAGTAGATGTGAAAGAAAGCAGAGAGTTCGCTGAAACACCTTTTAAGTAGCTGTCCATTTTGTACAGCTACCCCCATCTTGAGCATTCTTGTCTGGTCTTAACTAGTCTGGCCTTCATTCAAATTGGGGATTAGGTTGAAGTTACAAACTGTATGAGATTGTAAACAGATCACTCTCCTGCTCACCTAAACAGAACGGGTTTGTGGGGTCGAAGTTGATGGCAAACTCATGGGAAACCTACAAGTCAGACAGAAATGCAAAGGTCAATTTTGCACAAATGATTTTTAATAATTTTCAACACAACGAAATATCTGATGAGCTGAACCAGTCCACACTTTGAAGCCCATTGTAATGGGTAATATTAAACGTTCTTGATTACGTCCCTAATGCACCCTAATAGCCCAGCCCCCCCCCTGTTAATGTGCTCTAAGTAATTATTTGGCAGGGAGCTCTTTCGTTTTCCTTTCTCTTCCTCATTTGTTGAGGATACAGCTGGACTGTGATGAATCCTCATCCACAGATTTCCAAAGCCCAGGGGGCTCCAGAGACATTTTTTCTACCTCAGAGTATCTACATGTCCTCCATAGCTGTCAGATCATAAAGACTGTTTAGCATAAATACTCCAAGGCATCCCTGCGTACACCAGCTCTAACTGCATACTATTCATTGACCATTGGAAACTCCTCCTTATCAACCACCTGGCATTCTTGTTCCTGTCTGTTTCCCTGCCATGCTTTTCTTCCTTTGTTTGAAACCTTATCCTGACAGCTGTCTAGCCATCATCTCCTCCCCTGTTTCTGTGCTCGGTACAGGCTGGACATGCGCAGGTTCTTTAACCAAGCTAACAATCTATCAGTTTCTTTGCCCATCTCCATCTTTTCAGTCTCCTTTTCATCAGTGCACTGCCATAGCAACCCAGATGGGATGACAGTTGCATAATCACTGTATGCATGTATTATATATTCTCTCTCTCTTTTTCTCTCCCTCTCTCCCCCTCTTTCTCTCTTGCTCTGTCCCTCCCTATTTAATTTTCTTATCTGACTTAACCCTATCTTTTTCCCCAGAATCAGAAAAAACTCTTACACAATATCTCTCTCTCTCTCTCCATCTCTCCATCTCTCCATATATCTATCTATCTATCTATCTATCTATCTATCTATCTATCTATCTAGTTATTTATCTGTCTGTCTATCTTTCTATCTATCTTTCTATCTCTCTCTCTCTCTGTCAGACACACACACACACACACACACACACACACACACACACACATCTACCAGCTCTCACCTTCCAGTCGGGTGGGAGTTGAGCTCCGAATCCCAGTGCAGGAAACATCTTGTCCCTGGGGAAATAATAGTGATAGCATCAAAATGATTAACACCAGTCTCCACCAACCATCAAACCGCTTTAAACCCTCAGTCAGTACCGTGAGGCTGTGTGTGCTGTGCCGAGCATCTCTTGATGCAGTTGTACTAATCATTCAGCATTCACCAAACAGCTTCATCAAACGTAAATAGCATCCACTGAAGTTGTGACATTGACCGGCACCTGTTGTGGTGTGGTGGGGTTAAGTGGATTCAGCTCCTTGTGTTGCAGTGAGTCGTTTGTGCAATAAAAACTGACAGCAGTCAGCCTTGTTTGTTTTTTGTTTGTTTGTTCTGTCAATTCTGTTGCAGACTCTGAGGCTTGTGGAAGCTCTGATTTTAGCTGGTCACTGTTTCTGAGACTGACCACGTCAGTATACCCTCCAAACAGCTCAGTCAGGAACCGTTCTGGCCCAGTCAGTGAGCTCTGTCTGAACCGGTTCTGAACTGATCTGTTAGGCTTGGGTGACCGGCAGTGTGTTACACACAAGTCATAGTCCTGAACTAACTGTGTTATATTCTATACATGGAATATACACGTTTTATACACATTCTATACACATTCTATATACAATTTGTAGTTGTGGTCTCGTGAACTGCAGTACATGTCACGCAAGTATAAGTCACAGTCCTGTATGATATGTGCTATATATCACACGCTTACGAGTCACAGTCATGTATGATATGTGCTATATATCACACGCTTATGAGTCGTAATCCTGTATGATGTGGTGTATTATATATCACACACTCACAGGCCATGGTCCTGTATGATATGTGCTATCTGCAGTTTTATTTTCTATCTTATGCTATGCATTTTATGTATTCAATTTTATAATTTGAATTATAATTATTATTTTATTTTTTTGCACTATATCTGAGTTATGTTTCTTTGATGTCTATTTTTATCTGCATGTAATTTCTTTGTGCATATTATGTATTTGCTGTAAAGCACTTTGAGCTGCATTCTTTTGCATGAAAGGTGCTATATAAATAAAGTTTTATTATTATTATTATATATTACACACTTACTAATCATAATCATAATAATGACATGTGTTACAAATCACAGACTTACGTGTCATAGTCCTGAATGATTTGGCCCACTGCCCAGATGGCAGACAGGTACTCGTTGCTGCCCAGCGGGTTGATGTAGTGCAGAGAGGACGCCTCGCGTGGGCTCCCATTAGAGGCCGTGAAGTCAATGCCAACCTGAGGGTATGATACATTACAGCACTCTTAGAGTAGCTATGGTTTATCATGCAAGGTGTTAAAGGCTGCTAAGCTAAGGGTTTGATACATTACGGCACTCTTAGAGTAGCTACAGTTTGTCGTGCAGGTGGCTAAGCTAAGGGGTTTATCCTTAAGCTTAAAAATGAGGTGGGAGAGAGTAGAAGGAGTTGTAAAACTAATCTAAGTCTTGTTCAGGAAATGATCCTTTAGCCCCTTGCACTTCCACACAAAGGCAATTTTCATTACAGACCTGCTTTACATTTGATGAGCATGTTTGTTTTCCCACGCTAGTGAGAGAGAGAAGAATGGATGGTGAAACACCAGAGCACAAAGAGGGAGAGAGTGGAGTAGATGGGATATGACAGAATGAGGGTGTCACTATGTTTGCCTGACCCTGTGTGTATCCCCCCCCAGGCCTCTCATTCGCCAGCCGATGCCCAAGCTGCCCCCGCCCTCCCCACCCCCTTCCTCTTCCACCTAAAGAAACAGAAGGAGACTGACAGCCATCCACAAGAATCCACCATCTTCAGCAGACACAACAACAACAACAATAACAACAACACACTCTTGTACAAATAAGCCTGGGCATCAGCTGGAATAAAGGAACCTTTTGACCCCCCCCCCCCCACACACACACAGACACACACGCACAGACGCACACTCACACTCACACACACACACGCACTCTGACACACACACACACACACACACACACACACACACACACACACACACACACACACACGCACACTGACACACACACACACACACACACACACACACACACACACACACGCAAACACACACATCATAACAAACACATTATCACTAATAACAGCAGTGGCCATGGGTAAAAGCACTGAAGGAGACAAGGCTTAAAGGCTGACTGCTCATTACTGATGCTATAAAAAGATAACGACACCCATCACGCTGTGCTCACTAGCGCCGCACTGCTAATGCTTCAGACCACTGCTAATGTAAACAGCCCACAGCTAGGTAACGTCAGTAATATGGCCGTACATTGCCATGGTTTTCCTTAGAGCTTTGCCCTGATCACTGGTATAACACTCTTTTGCTTGGATTGACGCAAGAAGATAGCCCTGAGCCTGAGGCAGAGCGTCGTAGCCTGCAGAAGTACTGTAATAACAGAATGAATTATATCCAGGCTAAAGCTGATTGAATGCCTTGGCACAGAAAGAGAGCTATTTTCTGCACCGCCGAAATATCTGCGCTCTACCACAAAGGACCCAAGATTAGGGGAGCTCTGCTATGGGCTGTCGAGGATTTGAGTGGAGGTAGGGGTGGGGGTGTGTGTGTGTGTGTGTGTGTGTGTGTGTGTGTGTGTGTGTGTGTGTGTGTAGAATTTGCGCTTAACCAGTACATCTTACCCTAGTCAATATCAGATTCTGTTAATCTTAGAAAGGAATCATGTGCACAACTTATCCCACATGATAATGGGTCTCAGAGGACAAAAAAGTTCTATAAATGTGATTTTCCACAAGACTTCTTTAAAGCTTTAAAAACATGTCTAGAAATATCAAACCAAAGCTGCTGGAAGAGGTTCCCATACAGAACAAACTGATGCCACATGAAACAGCTTGCTTGCTTCCATTTCTAAACCCCAGCTCTGGCCCTGAGTCTGTCCTAAACTGGCTGAGATCTGGCCCTGAGTCCGTCCTAAACTGGCTGTGATCTGGCCCTGACACTGCTGCTATATGGGCCATCGCTCTCTCAGACCATCATTTCCATCAGGATCCATCAACCTCTTCAGCATCGCCAGCTAGGCTTGTTACTATAGTAACCCCAGCATTTCGTTGCTTTCCTTTTGCACTCTTTTCTTTCGAGCCGAGCAAGTGAAAAAGGTAACACCTTACATAAAGCACTCCGCAAACGGCTTCATACACATTACAAACTCCACTGAATATGGACAAGGAGGCTAAATGGGAGGCATCTTAAACCCACACGGAAATACAAAGAACAGATACTCTACACTACAGCAAAGGGAGCCGTTTTGGACAAATTCACAAAATATACATGTAATGTACTGTGCTCTGATACTGTGCTCTGAATATGTAATTTCTTACAGTACCATTTTGTGTTTACTGGGCAGAGAGCAGACTGGCTTGAGTAAGACGAACAAAACATCTCAGCATTGTTTGGTGAAAACATCCTGTTGATAATAGCCCATGACGCTATGACACAAACACTCTCTCTTCTGCCTCTGACCAAAATACTCTGGTATGAAATCACTCCAGCATTCAGCGCCTTCTGGCCCAGCTATCCAGACGGACTAATTCACATGAACAAACTGTTGATGCCACTGTTGGGTGGCCTTTGTTGGCTGCCAATGTCAAGTACAAACACAGAAAGTCACGACGACTTAGAGCTTCGACATTAGTCCAGTCATCTGTGTTTTCAGAGGATTCTAGTAATCTCCGCTACATCACACACAGCCAGTCATGGGCTTTTTGAATTTGTATTTTATCCACATTGTCTGTATACCAGCTCTGGTCTGTAAGGCACTGTAGCTTTGGTGGAGTGTGGCATAGTTATTATACTGGATGCTGTAATACATTCAGCTTAGGTGCATTGTTATATATATATATATATATATATATATATATATATATATAAATTGCGTTGTATGCAAATACAATGACAATAAAGGCTTTTCTATTCTATTCTATTCTATATGCTTCAACAGAGTAGAATAATGTTGTGTATTTCAAAAGAACAGAATAGAACCAATAGTCAGATGCTTTTTAATGTGAGAACCACCCTCACATTCAGGACGAGTGTCTCAGTGTGTGCCTGTTGGGATGGGGGAAGTACACAAATGAGGTCATACTCACAGTAAACATGAGTTGACAGCCTCCTAGTATGTAGTCCAGGAAGGTGTAGTCCCTCGCGATCTGAAGGCATATCAATGCCACACGTTAGGCCAAACCGGTTTCATTTTACGCACAATGGCGCAATCTCATCCAAGCACAACTGTAACTACTGTACAGCGTTCATGACTGAATTCTCTACATACCACACATAACACATACATTAACCATTCAAACAAGGGCAATAGCAAGAAAGAAATGAGTCACATATATTCACATAACGCAGACTAGTCAACAGGTGACGAGCAACAGGTTTGCTCTCCAACATTGGCACAGGTGAATCGTCCTGTTATTAATGGACGCGTTGAATGTGGATTTAGTGTTATTATTCTAATCTGAGTCAGCAGCAATGGCTTCCTTTCTGGCATTTTCTTTGTGATATAAAATTCAATTAAGAAGGTGACTTACAGCGTGTGTGCAAAATGCTTTAATGTCCATACATAATGGGTTTAAATGAGGTTCCTTTTATCCACATTTTGTGTTCTTACTCAAATGCTGGGAATGAGCTCACTAATTGCAGTTTTGGAGAGACGAGAGACGGTTTAAATGTGTTTGTTCAGAGGGATTTGTCTTTCGTCTTTCTTTGCTTTTTACCTTGCAAGACTTCATAATGATGATCCCAGAGTTTTTGTAGTTCTTCTTCTTCTTCTGTTTCTTGGGATTAATGCATTCAAACTCGACCTGAAAATGGAGAATAATGTTTTGTAATCTCATTCTATTATTTACACATGTATTTATGGAATTAGGTAACACTAGCAGGGCATATCAAACCAAATCAGCATGAATGTCTAAATCCAGCATGACAACATATCAAAGCTCCATTCAGACATGGCACACACGGTTGCAGATCTAATGTTGCTGTGCTGCCTCAGGAAAAACAGTGTCTTTGGCATCTATAGTGAGTCATCACTCCAGAGTTGTAATATCAGACAGTAGGTTGCCACGGGTGTGTGTCTCTCAATTTGAGTGTGTGTGTGTGGGGGGGGGGTATGTATGTATGTGAGACGTGTGTGTGTGAATGTATGTGTGGGAGTCTGTGTGTGTGTGTGTGTGGGGGGGGGGGTATGTATGTATGTGAGACGTGTGTGTGTGAATGTATGTGTGGGAGTCTGTGTGTGTGTGTGTGTGTGGGGGGGGGGTTGTATTTTTGTGTGATGTGTGTGTGTCTGTGTCTGTGTGTGTGGGTGTATGTATGTGTAACATGTGTGTGTGTGTGTATGAGTGTGTGCATGTGTGTGTGTGTGTGTATGTGTGTGTGTCTGCGTGTATGCGCATGTGTGTGTGTGTGCGTGTGTGTGTGAGGGAGAGAGAGAAAGAGATGCAGAACTGAAGGAGGGTGACAGGGATGGGAGCTGATCCATAACAAAAGTAACTGGATTTTCCCCGTCACGTATTCAGTCCCCTTTCCCAGACAGCCATGACAAAACCAGCACACGTGTGTGTGTGTGTGTGTGTGTGACCGTAATACATGACAAAACCAGCACACGTGTGTGTGTGTGTGTGTGTGTGTGTGTGTGTGTGACCGTAATACATGACAAAACCAGCACACGTGTGTGTGTGTGTGTGTGTGTGACCGTAATACATGACAAAACCAGCACACGTGTGTGTGTGTGTGTGTGTGTGTGACCGTAATACATGACAAAACCAGCACACGTGTGTGTGTGTGTGTGTGTGTGTGTGTGTGTGACCGTAATACATGACAAAACCAGCACACGTGTGTGTGTGTGTGTGTGACCGAAATACATGACAAAACCAGCACACGTGTGTGTGTGTGACCGTAATACGCGTGCTGTGCATGCATGCCTGCTTATGCATGCCTGCTTATGCATGCCTGCTTATGCCGAATCAGTGATAGCGTTGAGCTTTTGAGACACTCTGCTGCACTGGATGCCAGCAGTAGTAAACAAGACAAGCTTTTATCTTAGGCACACACCCCTCCCCCCTAATGTGGCCGTAACACTTCACCCATTTGCACAGCTGAGCCGCTGAGATACTGAAGGTGCCTCCGTATGAATTACCCTTCACTTAAAGCTGCACTTCATCTATGAGAGGAAGGAAAATGCTCCACTTCAATCATGCGGCGCCACTAACGAAGGTCCACGCGGGGAGAAACAGCAGATAATTAACAACTGGTACATAAGCTGAACGCGGAACGAATTAGGCCCAGACCTGCCGCAGAGCTGTATCTATTTCATCCGCGGCTGTGGTCGGGGCTGGGCCGACCTTCTGAAGAATGGAAACAAACCAGACCTGATTTATTATTTCCATTTCCATCTCCATCTCCATTTCCATCTCCATCTCCATCTCCATTTCCATTTCCATTTCTTATTTCTTATTTCTTATTTCTATTTCTGGCATGATGGCAGTTGAATGCATGTCATATTTTTTTTACATTTTGAAAATTGAGTTAAATTGCTGGAGTGACTTGTGGTCAAAAGCAGCCCTTTTCTCAGGAAGGGTTTTCAGAAGAGAGCCATATCATCATTTCATCATCAGCTGCTGTGGGGGGCTGGGCCGACCTTTTGAAGAATGGAAACAAACCAGACCACACTTCACAAAGTGAAAGAGAATACCCGGATGACAGTCATTCCACCACCCCACTCACCTCCAGTGAATTCTGAGCTTCGCTCATCTTGTTGGCGGTGGTCAGAAACTCTCCAATGAAATCATGGCCTCCATCATTGTCATAGTCATAGCATAGCACCTGCAAAACACACACCACTCATTGGACATTTTTCCTGAGCAAAACACATTTTTTTTACATATTGTTGTATGCATTTCATTATTCTTATTACCAAATTTTCTGATAGCTGTTTTCACTCTATCAAATGTTTTGTAAATCACTTTGGACAAAAGCGTTTGATACCTAAACAAAATAAAATTAATAAAAAAATAATAATAACAAATATACCTAAACTACAATAATAGCCAATAATAACAAAATACCTAAACTACAAACAATATAAACTACAGATAGAGGATGAGAGAAAACAAACACACTGTATGAGAACATCTGATAGATCAGACAGCTGTGGCAAACATTGAGTCTGATACGCGTGTCCTTATCTGACAGACCTTAATGCTTCTGTCCACGTCTCCATTGCAGAGCGAGATGAGTGGTACTGTAAACGGCTTCCAGACGGGATCCAGGGTGTTTTTGATCACCTGAAGACAAGAATAAGGAGCTTAGAATGAAATACTACTGATAGCACAATAATAGCAGTGACTAACATTAACTTCAGTGAAAGAACATCTCCAATGCCAACTACATAGTACTTCATAGCATCTCAAACTACTGGGGTAAATCTGCAGGCTGTCTCCTCTGGACTCTGGGCATGTAAACACAGCTGGCACTGGTCACCAGGAGCAGGCAGTGATGAATCCATTCTAGTCTCATTTTCCATGACATAATCGCAAAAAACACTTATTCACTCCTCAAACAGAGGGCTTAAGATTTGGTGATTTATCTTCGGGCACACCTAGTAATGTGCAGCACAGTGTGGTGTGGTGTGGTTACAGATATGACCCTTTCAGTGAGTCAAATAGGCATTTTAGGATTATGACATTTGTTTTTTATTACCTCTGTTCTGTGGACCAGCATCCATTTCCCATCGTCACCTTGCTTGTGGAACTCGAGGTAGGGGTCCGACTTGCCAAAAAAGTCCTAAAATTCACACAGACAGATCCTCAATACCTCGCTGCTGAGGTGACCCATTTAGCTACGTAACATGTCAAACAGACAGAACCAAACTCCCACCTTCTTGTCCAACCTTCTCCCACACATGGTCAGTGTTATTATTCTGTTGTCAGATAGCTCCTGGGCAGTTATCTGGAACAGAAGCAAAACGTAGCTATGCTCTGGAAAAGGGATTTACAACTGTGTAACTACTGTCATATAGTTTAGCACTATAAAACTACAGTGGTAAAGCATTATGGCTACAACTCATTTACATCATTACATTTAGTCATTAAGCAGACGCTTTATCCGAAGCAATCAAGCTATGAGCAATAGAGACCTAGTGTAACAATAAATACTACTTTACATAAGGAATAAAAAGTGCTGGAATGTAACTACTGTAAGTGCGAGTTAAGTACTAAATGGTAATGTATTATACAGAGTGGTTATTAATGCTGTGGTTATATGACATAGAATCTAACACTTGAGCTACGTATGTAACACAGTGGCTGACAAATAGAGTTTGCGAATCTCACCGTGATGGCCCCCTTCCCAGCTGGCTTGCCATTGGCTAAGATCAGAGGCCGCTGCAGCTTTTTATTGGACACAATCTGCAGGGAGAGCAGCACAGCGGTAAGGAAGGTCAGTTCTCGATATGGGGACGTGTAGGTGGGCATGGATGGGGAGGTGGATATGGCTCATACTGACTTGCACCTGACCTGCCCAGGTTTTGGCTCACCTGTCCCCAGGTAGACATGTTAATTACCAGCCTGGGGTAGCTCATCAGTAACCCTGACTCTCAGAAGCAGGCTCTGCCAGTCAAACTCGTTGAAGTGGTACACTCACCCTATTAACATTATTACTGCTGAACATGCTGGAGGATGACTCATAGCACTGACTCCGTTTCAGTTCACAGGGTTAAGGTTTGCAGTTCCATACAAACACCTACATCTTGCCTTTTAATATGATAATATTTTATTGATATTTATTTTCTACAGAGAGTATCCACAACAAAGGGACTGGATCCAAACCTACCACTCCGAGAGTGCAGGTGAACTCGCCCAGGAAGTCGTGTTCGTAGAGCTGGGAGCTGCATTTGTCCTCGTCGAACAGGGCGAACTTGAGCTTCTGCACCTGCTCGAAGTGGTAGTCCACCTGGAACTTCACTCCAAACACAGGGTTCAGGTTGTTCACTGCAGTCTCCGTCCGGCCAAGCTGCCCGAAAGAATGAGGACAAATGTATGGTAAAGTATGACACAGAGGAAAGCTAACAGTAACATTAAGAAACATACAACACACACACACACACACACACACCCACACACACACACACACACGCACACACACACACACACACACACACACACACACACACTCACTCACTCACTCACACACACTCACACTCACACACCAAACAAATACCCCTATAATGAATCCCCCTAAAAATGATGCTTTTAAAAAAAGTTTTTATGAGTTTTGGGGCTTTTCTAGCCTTTTTGTGACAGGCCAGTACAGACAGACAGACAGACAGGCCAGTACAGACAGACAGATAGACAGACAAGCCAGTACAGACAGACAGACAGTAAGTGGGGATTGGGGTGTGATGGGTGTAACGGGAGAGTGGATTCGAACCTTGTGCTGAGGCTAACAATTCTATACATATCTATACATTTTCCCTAGTTTTACTGACCACCACATAGTATCAGGAAAGTTTACAGGCTTAACCTGTTCACTCATTTCCATTAGATTGCATTTTGATTCTTAGTTTATACCCCTAATGGTTACTAATCATTTCTGTGGGATCAGTTTAATTGTTTGAGCGGATGACTTCATTTTATATGGTTGCCATGGCCTTCATACAAAGTTGTGGAAAAAAAACGCCCTCATAAAATCTTCTAAATAGCTATGAAAATGGAATCTGAGCGTTGTCCCCTGATACAAGAGTTAATTTCGGACGCTGGCAGACACCCCTCCCCTCCCTGAGTGTCACCATCTCCCCATCCTCTCTGTTAGCCAGTAGGCAGACCCCAGCATCACCAGCCTCTCCCAGCGAAGTGTGATCACACCTACCCCCTGGTCGCCCCTGCACCCCAGCTGACACTCCCCGCACACGCACACTCACACACACACACACACACACACACACACACACACACACACACACACACACACACACACACACACACACACACAGACAGACACTGGGAGCGAGGTTTTAAGCTCAGTAGGAGATGCTCATAACTATAAAGGTATTTAGCCGACGCTTTTATCCATCTGACAAAGTCAGCTGTTTAGAGGTCTGCCCCTCCAACGCCTAGAACTACAACTATGCCTACACCTTGGACTACACCTAGAACTATCCCCTTTTTAAAAATCAGTCTAATTTCCTTCGTATTCCTGGAGCCCTGCATTTTCTAAAAGGTGCATGTCTAAGAAATAGGAAAGAGGTATATATTTATAACTAGACATTTCCCATCATTCAGATTTATTTTCTTATTCCCTCGTAAGCATCTTCTCCTCTGAGAATCATCTTCCCTCCTGTTTATCTCTTCGCCGAGAATCACTGAGGAAAAAAACATAATTCCTTTGTTTCCCTCCGTGTTTCCATGGTTACGGCGCAGCGAGCGATGCGGTGATTTCATGTTTAGGCTTGCCCTATTGACCAGCAGTGCGGGGCCTATGCTAATCACACCCAGCATGGAGCATACTGAAGAGAAGCACTCGCTCCACACACCGCCAGGGCAGCATGCAGTACTACACAGCCCTAAGCTCACCAACGCACACACACACACACACACACACACACACACACACACACACACACACACACACACACACACACACACACACACACACACACACACACACACACACACACACACACACACACACACACACACACACACACACACACACACACACATTCACACACACAGACACACACACTCTCTCTCTCGCTCTTCCCGCTCACAGATACTGGCTCAGAGCCAGATTCTCCCTCTCTCTCTATCTCTCTCTCTCTCTCTCTCTCTTCTCTCTCTCTTGAGAATCTGCTTGTCTGATTTCAATTTGAACTCTAGAAACCCTTCACAACCTTTTTTTCTCATCCACACTTGCCAGCATTTCTACTCTTTCCTCTCCTCTCTTACTCATCCTGTCCTCCTCTCCTCTTTCCTCTCCTCTCTTACTCATCCTGTCCTCCTCTCCTCTTTCCTCTCCTCTCTTACTCATCCTGTCCTCGTTCCAAAGCAAGCCTGAAAGAAAAATGCGATGTAGTCTCTGCACCCTTTCTAGGCTTTACTGTTTAGTCTTTATATCCAGTCAGTTGAAAAT
The DNA here is from genome assembly GCF_900700415.2 of Clupea harengus. Classification (NCBI taxonomy): domain Eukaryota; kingdom Metazoa; phylum Chordata; class Actinopteri; order Clupeiformes; family Clupeidae; genus Clupea; species Clupea harengus. Next base: position 19,584,179 of record NC_045154.1, read on the forward strand.
GGTCACACTTTGGACAGGAGGAAAGGGAAGAATTTTTCAGCACATGGACTAGTTTCCTTTTTCTCCATCGCAATTTCCCCTCCACTTCAGCTTCCTCTTCCCATTGACTTTGCATTTGTCTCTACATTTACATTTGATCTACATTCACTCGTTTGTTTTTATCCGAAGGGGATTGCAAGCCAGGTAGAGTAAAACTGTAGCACCGGTTAGTCAATAGAGGCAATTTTCATGAAGGAAATAGCAATGCTCAGTTTCAAACAAACCTGGCATTCGGTTTGCCATTCAGTGAACAGAGAACAGAGGTGTAGGCACAGAGGAAGTGTAAGGGAGGAACAACGCTCTTTGCCAACAGGTCCAGCAACACATACTCTGAAGCCTTACCTACCCCTCGATTCACTTCTCATAGAATTAGACTGAGCAGAGGACATTAGTGTTGTCTTCTATGTACAAAAACCTGCTGGGTCCTTTGCTAGAAATTACACTTATTGCTGCGGGCACCAGTAAGAACACAAAGGCATCTTATGCCCATCATTTATTTAATGGTTATGAAATTATCAAATATCCAACAAAACATGTCATCATGGATTCATTTCGGTCCATTTACTTGATCTTCCATGTTTGATGCAGAACATCGCACTGGCGAGAATAGCAATGCCCACTCTATTCAATTTCTATGCCAGTCTGCTTCCATCATCATTGCTGGGAATGGCAGTGCCCACTTTACTCTACTCAACTTCTATGCCAGTCTGCTTCCATCATCATTGCTGGGAATGGCAGTGCCCACTGTACTCTACTCAATTTCTATGCTCCTCCACTTCCCCCATCAGGTAGCTCTGCTCATGGCTCACCTCCACCCAGTTTTCCTCCACCTCATGAAAGAGCACACAGAAGGGGTCTGACTTGGAGGCCACGTCCCGGTCCAGCAGGCTGGAGCCGCACACGGACAGCTCCACCTTGGTGATGCAGTGCTGGGAGCCTATGGCAGGGCCTTGGTCAGACCCGGAGCCAAGCGTGTAGGCCATGCAGGCTGGACTCCCACAACCTGAGGACACACACACACACACACACACACACACACACACACACACACACACACACACACACACACACAGTACACAAGCACACACACACACAAGAGGTAATTCTCAAAAAAGGGTGCACACTGTAAATACACTAAAACTGGAACTAATTACTGGAACTGGAACTAGTTGTCAGGGCTTCAAATGGAACCATTATTACAGAGGACTAAAACTTAACATCAGAATCAGAATCAGAATGGGATTTATTGCCAAGTAGGTTTACACCTACTTGGAATTTTTTCTGGTGTGAAGGTGCATACAGTAAACATAAAACATAAAAACATAGAAACACAATAAGTACTACACATAACATAAAATCACAAATAAGTACTACACATAAGAAAAGTACTACACATGCAGGAGACCATGGTGGTTAGGTTTATTAGGACACGCTGTGGGTTACAAGCAGCTTACAGGCGGTCCCACCCAAAAGGATGTAAAAACAACAACAATAACAACAAGTAAGAATTATTTAATTATTTATTATTTAAGAATTATTTAAAGGGACCCCGACCAAAATATCCACATTGGATTTCGCTGAGTAACTCACATACCTGCACCTTTGAACAAAATAAACTGACACGTGAGCTATAACTCAAACCCTTGAGCCTTTTCCAGCTCGTCGTGCTGATGTTGTAATAAACATGTCTATTGATAATACTGCTGCCTTGATAAATCAGTCCAAATTGATGTACTGATGAATTGTCACATCCCTATTGGGAATACACAAATCAGTGCATGAACATACATGACCACACACAACATACATGACCACACACATAGACATACACATGACCACAAACAACATACATGACCACACACATACACATACACATGACCACACACATACACATGACCATAGTCCTTCAGAGCCACAGAGCCCTAGATATGAGAGGATTCAAAAACACGAACAGAAGAGGAAAACAGATGAAGGCATGCTTCAGGACAGCATGTCTTACCAGGCCTGTGGACTGCACCCAAAAAAAGACATGTCCACTTGCTTAATTTACAGATTCACAAAGAACACACTTCAGGGGGTTTACCAAGGGCACGCTTCATTGGACTCACAAACGAACACACTCCAGTGACTCTGAACCTGGAACACAACACACGCCCCCCTTCACATGCACAGGATTGGGTCAACAGCTTTGTCATCACACTGAGACCAGGAATGTTAATCAGGCTGCGATCACCTCACTGCCACGTGACACAGAGAGAGAGAGAGAGAGAGCAAGAGAGAGAGAGAGACAGAGAGACAGAGAGAGAGACAGAGAGAGGCAGAGAGAGAGAGAAAGAGAGAGACAGAGAGAGAGAGAGAGAGAAAGATTTAGTGATAAAATCAGAGTGGAAGCAACTGTTGAAATGTTACAATGGCTGATTAGAAGATTCTTAGGTGAAGCTCTTTGAGTGGAACCTCTGTCTCTCTCCCTTGATGCGCATCACTGTACAAGATTAAACCGGTTTCCTGGACTGATCATATCTCAGACTGAGTCTCCAACAAATATATGGTATAAAAATTACTATCACCTTTCACATGTGATAAAGACATTTTGTAAAATTATTAAAGCATAAAACAACCTCTCCTGACCTTTTTACACACACACACACACACACACACTCACACACTTACACACACACACACATACACACACACACACACTACAAGGAATCAGCATGCTAGGACAAGAGGATTCTAGTGAGGTTGCTTGTTGCTAAGATACTGATGAACAAATGTAGAAGTGACTCTGTCGGTACGTTGCTGTGACCAAGATCATGGAATTGGCAATGACTGCTACTCTCAGCTACACAGGTTATGAAATGAAATTACAAATTACACACGATTCTGGCCCACAGGAAACCTAAAGGAGGGAAACAGAATGCACAAGTGTGGAAAAAAAAAAAAAACGTTAATTTGGCTATTAGCTCTTTAGGTTAAGACTTGCTGACTGACACAACGTACAAATCCCTACATTTAGTTAATGAGAACTTACAAGTCACAAGCAAGGAGTTTTGTTTTTGTGGATAGCAAAACACATTTGTAAATCTATCAATAATCACTACTTTGGTGTCATACAGGAGCTGGAAGGGGCTATAACGGAAAAAGATATCGAACAAATGGACACTGAACTATGTGACACAGGAAAAAAACGTTCAGCTTCATTCATGAGAACACCACAGTCTCCTTTATAATGCTGGCAGGAAACAGAAACTAGAAGAATATACTGTATATGGTTGTGGCTTTAGATGTTCAGCATTTAGTTATACAGACAACAACAATTTCCAACAAGCTTTCTCTTCTAATAACAGCATAAGACTCAACTCTCGTAACCCTCATATACTCTCTCATTCCTAGCCACTGTAAAATGAATTTAATCATGTCGGGCGTGATCGTATAGAAGGCACTCACAATATAACCAACAACAGATATCACACTGAAAGGCTTTATGCTAATGGCACAGGAATATGCATTAGAGGGGTAAATATGTGGATCACTCACCACCATTGTAGACTCACTAAGACCAATCAATCTGACTCAATTCAATTATAATGTTGTTTGTGACATTACCGTGCACTATGAAACATTTGGCTAAAAATTAAATAAAGTAAAGGCATGTCTAGGAATTGTATTACTGCTGAATGAATGAACAGTTTATTGGCACATTAACCATCATGCTTAACTGTTCCAGGTATAGACTAAATCAAATGGAAGACCATGAACACTGGGTTATATAAACTGGGTTCAGCAATGCCATAAGGTTTCATGTTCAACCTTGACACATTGCCCATGCTTTAAAAAACAGAAAAGTTGCTTGTCGAGGCCCCAAGTTCCTAAGAATAGATAGGCTGCAATGAATCCAGGGCACATTATCTGAACAATACAGTAGTCTTTGAAGTGACTGTAACCACATAGCGATGACCTTCGAGTCCACATGAATGAGAACTTGACCACCCTCAGCTAATGGCAGATAACAGAAAGATAGTAAGACAGAAAGATAGTAAGCCAATTTGGTTGTTAACAACCATTAACAATGACAACAGTCTTAAACAAAATGGTGGCCAATAGTACAATATGCTGGCAGCCAATTAAACCAAATCAACCTAAATGCTCTGCATGCAAAGAATCTAAAAACAAATCCAAAATGAGCGAGTGAGTGAGGTGAAGAGATGAGCGAGGGAGTGATAGAGGAGGAGAGAGGAGCGAGGGAGTGATAGAGGTGAAGAGAAGAGCGAGGGAGCGATAGAGGAGAAGAGAGGAGCGGGGGAGTGAGGTGAAGAGAGGAGCGAGGGAGCGATAGAAGAGAAGAGAGGAGCCAGGGAGCGATAGAGAAGAGAGGATCGGGGGAGCGATAGAGGAGAAGAGAGGAGCGAGGGAGCGATATAGGAGAAGAGAGGAGCAAGGGAGCGATAGAGGTGAGGAGAGGAGCGATAGAGGTGAAGAGAAGAGCGAGGGAGCGATAGAGGAGAAGAGAGGAGCGAGGGAGTGAGGTGAAAAGAGGAGCGAGGGAGCGATAGAAGAGAAGAGAGGAGCGAGTGAGTGAGGTGAAAAGCGGAGCGAGGGAGCGATAGAGGAGAAGAGAGGAGCGAGAGAGCGATAGAGGTGAAGAGAGGAGCGAGGAAGTGATAGAGGAGAAGAGAGGAGAAGAGAGAAGTGAGGGAGCGATAGAGGAGAAGAGAGGAGCGAGGGAGCGATAGAGGTGAAGAGAGGAGCGAGGAAGTGAGGTGAAGAGATGAGTGAGGGAGCGATAGAGGAGAAGAGAGGAGCGAGGGAGCGATAGAAGAGAAGAGGAGTGGGGGAGCGATAGAAAAGAAGAGGAGCGGGGGAGCGATAGAGGTGAAGAGAGGAGTGAGGGAGCGATAGAGGAGAACATAGGAGCGAGGGAGCGATAGAGGTGAAGAGAGGAGCGAGGGAGCGATAGAGGAGAAGAGAGGAGCGAGGGAGCGATAGAAGATAAGAGGAGCGGGGGATCGATAGAGGTGAAGAGAGGAGTGAGGGAGCGATAGAGGAGAACATAGGAGCGAGGGAGCGATAGAGGTGAAGAGAGGAGCGAGGGAGCGATAGAGGAGGAGAGAGGAGCGGGGGAGCGATAGAGGTGAAGAGAGAAGCGAGGGAGCGATAGAAGAGAAGAGAAGTGAGGGAGCGATAGAGGAGAAGAGAGGAGAAGAGATGAGCGAGGGAGCGATAAAGGTGAAGAGGAGCGAGGGAGCGATACAGGTAAAGAGAGGAGCGAGGAAGCGATAGAGGAGAAGAGAGGAGCGAGGGAGTGATAGAGGAGAAGAGAGGAGAGACAGGGAAAAGAGAGCAAGCACCCAGCTGAGGGGGGGCAGAGAGGGGGTAAGAGCTTGGCATCAGAGAAGACAAGAAGAAGCCTTTAATACCTTTAATACCTTAAAATGGCTGGTTATGTTACCCTAACCTCCATCTCTATGCATTCACCACAAACCAATCCAGTAGTATTGCCCCGTGCCCCTGATGCATTAGGACAATACCCTTTTGCCCAAATATCCCTGAATGGTCATCAGCTGTGACGACAGGGTCAAGGAGGTTGATTTGCATACAGTACTAAAGTGAGACGCCATAGTCAAACACAACTATGTGCAGGTACCATAGATTGCCATGAAACCATCAGACCTCTGTCCATATTGTAAGGCTCAGTTCAAGACAAGATATACAGTACATTTACACATAGTTCTAGATGGCAGTCATCCAAAGGTCACCCCTGTGTCTCCTCCAAGGTCACCCCTGTGTCTCTTCCGATGTAGGACAGGCTTATCAGTTGAATCCCTCACAACAGGGGGTGTGAATAACTACCTCAGATGTGTGAGGTTTCTAGCAGGGGTTGTTGCTACAGTAGACGATGCAATCAGAGAGGAGTCCTCTGGTATACTGCCTTTTTGATCCTCTGGTCAACTTTGGAAACCTGGGAGTCCATTTTTAAGATTTGAATATTCTCAGAGTCAACTTTGCCTTACACACCTCCCTCTCTCTCATCAAAGGTCAGATGAGACAGCTAGCAAAGTACAAACATATCTAATAAAGCTCTATTCCTCAGGGAGACGCTTTAGGACCATCATAGCAAAAACAGACAGGCTGAGAAACAGCTTCTATCCCAGAGCCATCATAGCACTTAACAATGCACAAAACTGACCTGTATTTGTCTCTCTGTTGTGTTATGTCTTGTGTTTTTATAGTGTAAATATGTATATATATATACAGTATATGTTCAATCTATATTTTTATTGTTTTTGTGTCTGAGAGCTTCTACCTTAATTTCGTTGTACTTGTGCAATGACAAATAAATATATTCTATTCTATTTTATTCACTATGCTTTAAAAAAATGCAGACGCCCATGACTAAGCCATTTCATATAACTGAGAATATATAGTACATTGAGTAAGTCCTATGTCCTGTAAGATCACGGTAGTTTAAAAAAAGAAAAAGAAAAAAGAAATCCATTACCTTGAAACATCATAAAATGATGCGAACCATGAAACAGATCAAACAGAGGATTTCCGATTCTGGCTAATAATTGAACAAACAAATCACAAACTTACTGAACATGTCCAGTGTTCTAGCACATCCCACTGTCATATCTTACTCAGAAAAGACACCTTGAATGACACTCCAGAGTGATGTGCTCTGTCCTTATATACCTGTATGACCATAACCACCACCTGTAGCATAATGAGTGACTGCACACATAACATCACATGTGAGGGCAGGACTTGTGTGCTAGACACAACACAACGCTACAAAGGTTTAAACACACACACAGACAGACACACACACACACGCACGCACACACAAAGACACACACACACACACACACAAACACACACACAGACACACACAGACAGACACACACAAACACGCACGCACACACAAAGACACACACACACACACACACACACACACACAAACACACACACAGACACACACAGACAGACACACACACACACGCACGCACACACAAAGACACACACACACACACACACACACACACACACAGAGACACACACACACACACACACACACACACACAAAGACACACACACACACAAAGACACACACACACACACACACACACAGACACACACAAAGACACACACACACACAAAGACACACACACACACACAGACACACACAGACACAGACACACACACATACACAAACACACACACACAAAGACACACACACACACACACACACACACAAAGACACACACACACACTTCACACAGACACACAGCCACACATACAGACACACACACACACAAACACACACACACACACAGACACAAACACACACACACGAACACACACACACGAGCCCACCCACCCAATTACTCACAGTGGAAAGTCTCGCTCACACCTCTCGACACCTAGTAAACAGCACTTACCGGTCATCATCTTTAATACGTAATTACATGTCTGACCTGGCATTTTAGCATAAGGTAGAGTTCAAGTCTTTTCCCAGGCTAAGCTTCTGCTTGTGGAGCCCTAAGAGAAGGTTTGCACCCCAGGGGGAAACAGGACACTGTTGCTCCGAGGTTGTGACCAAAAGACTGCAGGTTGTATGTGATGACATTTAACAGACTGAAACAATGCCACTCAAAAAACCACCTTGTGTTTTGGAGGAACACTGTGATACTCAAAAAGGGTTACTTTGCAAACACACACACACACACACACACACACACACACACACACACAAACAAACTAAAAAATACACACACACACACACACACACACAAACACACAGAGACATACACACACAAACACACATAGACACACACACACACAAACAAAGAGAGAGAGAGAGAAAGAGAGAGAGAGAGAGAGAGAGAGAGAGATACACACAGAAAAAATAGACACACATATTGCATATACACAAATGTTTCCCATAAGGCTTGCCATGGAAATGCCATGTTGCCATGGCGATGCTTTCAGCACTACACCATGGACCCAAGAAAAACATCTCCATTGCCACGGATATGGAGTTGCCCATGTCACAGTCTGCATCATAGTGACATCAGCATCTCGTTCAGAAAGAAACGAGCAGAACAAGGAACAACATAGCAAGATCCACACAGGCCATTACCATGGGTGGCTTAGTACCACACAGGCCATTCATGGGGGGCTTAGCTGCTAGATCACTTCCTGCCTTGCACACATAAGAGCAGATATAACTGGAGAGGGTCACTCTTCAGCATCCGGTCACACCAGACTTGGACACAAGTCTCTTTACTTAGCCAAGTGAGAAACTTGACATAGGAAGTACCACTGTGTGACACAAGGCAACGAGGTTATAAGCTCCTACCTCATAGCAGCTGAGCTCAGCCCTAACTTCCTTTTTTATAAATGTGACGCTTGTCTAAGGAGTCATCACACTGTACTTAGTCACACTGTACACAGACCTAGGCCATACCCGATACAGCAAATATAGACATGCGGCTTCAGGCGTTCCTCAAAACTCAATTGTGACCACAGGTAGCCATTGCATCTAGAGTGCCACAAATCTATTATTATGTGTTCAGTTAGCATTAACCACACATAACACAGACGTTGTCTATCTCCGATCTCCCTCCATCTTTCTTAAAACACACAGACACAGATACACACACACATACAGCGTGAGAGGGGGGGATTGAGAGAAAGAGGAAACATGAGAGAGAGAGAGAGAGAGAGAGAGAGAGAGAGAGAGAGTCTGTGATGTGGCATTCATCAAGCATGTGAATGCCTGAGCACAGGAGCCCAAGTGCATAAGTCACAGAACAGGTAATAGGAATCATGCCTGTCTAAGCAGCAGCCCAGTCAGCCCTGGCAGTGATCTGGGTCTGAACCAGAACCTGATGACCCAGATGTGATCCATGCTGTCCTGCTGGCTTGGTAACCTATCCAGTAGGAGGACATAAGCATGAACAGAACCTACATGAATGTCATCCTAGCACCAGTTTCTCTGATCCGTTTAGCAACGCTCCTGTGCTAAAGACCAAGCTGACACATACTCAGTCATACTGAGTCACACCATGGTGACTTTTAGCCACAGCACCATTGCCTTTTGTTGGCAGTAAACCATTGACTGTAAAAAGCTGTTTACTGTCATTACAGTAAGCCATTGTGGCCTGTTTCCATTCAAGGAGGGAAACCCAAAGAGCATCATTATGTCTTAAATTGTCCTCTTCATCCTTTTGTTTGGCAAACTGAATCATAGAAGTAGAGGCCTTAATATGTCCTACTGAACCCGTTACTATTAAAGCTGGTATTAGCAAAGGCCAGCGTTAGCTCCGATGAAGGATCTTCTGAGCTGAAGATCTTTTAGCTGATGATCCAACCCAAATACTCAGGTTGTCATAGAACCCACTTTCAGAGACATTTCACTTTGACAAAGCCTGCGTGTGCCACGGAGATACTATGCAGATATCCACCTATACGCCAATAACGGCCACTTGTACAGGACTAATTACCTAGAAGGTTATCTGTACAAGTTAATGCGCTCTTACAGTAACACTGCCAAGCATTCTATGCCTCTACTCGCACGTATCACGGCCAGGTATTGTATGTATCCCCCGCACCACTAGCAGGTCTCATACCTACTCCAGCTGAAGCTCATCAGCGGAACTTTCACTTTCTCAACAGCTCAACTACTACAAGAGTGTTACAGGTGCGGCACTTCACAACAGTCTTTCCACATTCGTTCCACCTATAGGCTATGGCCATTGAATCTTATTCATTTATAAGTATAAGTATATAGCCGACTGCAAGCAGGGAATGCCGAAGAAAATACTAGTGAAATCTAAGACAATGATTACGTTGTTATCCGCAAAGAAGTGGTGGATTAATGTTTTGTTGTTTACTAATTAACGTAGGCTATTACTCTATTCCCGCAGCAAATGATGTCCATCAGCGGGGGTAAACAAATTAAGCTTCTTAAAGACATGACGAAATGAAATTATATGGTCATGATCAAATGTACCAGGCTGTAAATTATCAAGAGGACGAAAGACAGCGTCTCATCTAAGCAGCGGTAACAGTTCAAACAGCTCTCTTTTGAATTCTGCTCCATTCAATGTTCTTTATCACAAATAATTATTCCATTAAAATAATGCAATCATCAATGTATACTTACGCTAACTGAATTCGATTATATACTTTGATGACACCACTTCTTCTTTTCGATTGACGCGAAAACACTTCTACTGGAAATGACCATGCGTTATGGTTATTTTCATTATGTCCAAAAGAGGTAGCCTAGCCCAATGGCACGGAAAAGTTGAAGTCAGTTTAAAAGACTCATTGCAGCGAACAATACGCCTACTGTCGAGGACTCTCGGGTAGAGCGTCTCTGCCCAAATGTTTCCTGCAAGTAGTGGTGTGTGCTTTCCTTCACGGTTCCTGCAACTCCGCCTAGCCAGTACGATGCATAAAGTCGAGCGGCCAGCGCTCTTAAACTAATGGCAATGTGGTCTTGAACGTTGAAGGAAGCGCTCGAGCTCTCTCTGCGTGCAGAATTCAGCGATTTTTAGGTTAGTAGCGAATAGCCACATTAGTTGTTTGTGCATAACATTTGTTCCAATAAGTTTTCTATAAGGCTTCCTTATACAAGTTAAAGCTCCTTTGAGGTCTGTACTCCAGATTAACACAGTTCATCAAACCAATATCATGAATATCATGAATATATGCGAACTGCTGTAAATCATAACAAAACAAGACACAAGGGTTTCAGAGCAGTGATGTTTTCCTGTTTTTCTTTATTTTTTTTCTCCAGTAAAGAGTCAGCCTTGGTAACATGAAATGACCAATAGTTGTTTCGTTTTGCCACCTGTCTAGCCATTTCCAAGTAGTTAGTGGAACACTAACAGCACTTGAGTTGCATGTAAGGTTATTTGGTCATTTTTAGCGATCATATAGACTACTAATAACTCCACACTTGACATATCTGAAGTCGTTTTTTTTATGTTTATGTATAAAACAAAATATCAATGTACATCATGCAAGTACCATGTGCCATCAACTTGAATCTGACTCTGGGTGTGTATCGCCATCTAGAGATGGAGGATGTAATTTCACAAGTTAATTCTAATAAATATAACCAGTATGACTATGAACAAGTAATACTGATTTAAAAAAAAAAAAACACTCAATTCAGAAACAAAGTCTAAGAAGTGCAACACAATTCACATTTACCTCAAGCCCTGAGAAATTAAATAGAGGACAATGAAGAGCACAAAATGAATGTGTCCAGGTGAACACAGGAATACCCTGGAGTGTGTGTGTGGCTTTGAGTTGATAAACAATATTGCTCAAAGTTGTCTGCTGAAGCTGATCAAACACCGTGGGCCCTAATTTCATTGACTGGCTAAACTGGCCACAAGCAACATGGGTGGGTCAGGGCAGTGCTCCCACACGCTAGCTGTAGTTCATGTGGGACGGCCTTTGCTCGTGGCTGGTTGCCCATCAATACAATTAGGGCCCTGTGTGTATGTTTGCCCGCAGCAGGTAGCTGCTCTTACCAATGAGCTAAATCCAGTTACACAAGTGTCCATTTAAATTCAAATGAGAGAACCGCATCCTGATATGATAGTACATGATGTGTGCGACTGATTAACATTTGGCGTTAGTTTTTGACTGCAGATATGATTTCAGAGCTGTTGAGACACAGAGGACAGAAATAATGAAAGCACAATGCTCAGGTTTTCAGAAATGGTCTTTGTGTGTGTGTGTGTGTGTGTGTGTGAGAGAGAGAGAGGGAGGGTAGTAGTTTCACATTTTTATATAGTTATGTGTATGTGCTTATGTCTCCACAATGTGTGCGTGTGTGTGTGAGCGTGTGTATGTGCGTGTGAGTGTGTGTAAGTGTGTGCATGTGTGTGCGAGTGTGTGCATGAGTGTGTGCGCGAGTGTGTGCATGTGTCTGCGAGTGTGTGCATGTGTGTGCGAGCATGTGTGTGTGTGAGCGTGTGTGTGTGAGTGTGTGCATGTGTGTGTGTGAGTGTGTGCATGTCTGTGCGAGTGTGTGAGTGTGTGCATGTGTGTGCAAGTGTGTGTGTGTGTGTGTGCGTGTGTATGTGCGTGCGTGTGTGTGTGAGCGTGTGCATGTGTGTGCGAGTGTGTGCATGTGTGTGCAAGTGTGTGTGTGTGTGAGCGTGTGTATGTGCGTGCGTGTGTGTGTGAGCGTGTGTATGGGAGTGGGAAGTTTATACATAGGTGTACGTGTTTCTTTTTCAGGTCTGAAATGCATGGCTGAAATCTGTCCTCTGCGTGTCTCTTACACAACCCTGTTGGAATGGTGAATCCTTCGGTGCTATTGCTACGGGTCACCCCCTGTCTCCTATTTCTAAAGCACATTTTGAGGTAGTGTGCTCCCCACTACCATGTAAACATAACACCCCTTCTCTTCGTCTGCAGTGCAAATAGAACTTCAACCTTGTGAGTATGAGCACCAGATCAGTGCCACTATGTTGAAGAGAAGCTTAGTCTCTGTTCAGTCTCTCGCAGCAAGTGTTCGTCTTCCCTACTGATGAGATTCCGCCAAAGTCTATTGACAAGTAAAACAAGCAGAGAGATGTGCAGAGTCAACATAACAACACAACTGGATGGGAAAGCAAAAAACCCGATAATACAATAATAATAATTAGGGCTGTCAGCGTTAATGCGTTAATCTATGCGATTAATGCGGCCGCGATTAACGCGATAAAATATTTTAACGCAATTAAAAAAAAATATATATATTTATTTATTTATTTATTTTTTAATGCCTTTTTTTTGGATAGGACATGAAGTTATGACAGGAAGCGAGGCGGAGAATAGGTGGGGAGAGGATTGGGAAATTACATCAGGCCAGACTTGAACCTGTGTCCCCTCGGGCAATGTAGCCCGTAAGTAGGGGGCTTGGCCTACCATTTTATGGGAGCGATGAGGGACAGGTGGGGCTTGAATAGCCCCCCTTGTTCAAAGTGGGGAATGACAGAAAAAGTTTGAGAACCACTGCGGTAGTTGAAGATGGAGAGAGCTGAGAGATTGTTGGGTGGAAAGTCTCTGTTTAAGAGCCAAAATGACGGAACAATCGACAAAACTAAAGTTGTATGTAGCATTTGTCAAGCTGAATTTAGCTATCACAGAAGCAGCTCGTCTTGAAGTTATCACCTTAATGCAAAGCACCCGACAGAAAGCAGTCCCAGGTTAGATGATCGCCAACCCACACTCCATGACTTCTCTAGGAAAATAACCAGACCAGTCCGTGAAAAGGTTGCCATTTGGGTTGCCGGTGACTGTCGGCCCATCAACATAGTTGAGGACAGTGGGCTGATTGAGGTGATTCGAATTGCTTCAGGGGAAATTCTTACGATTTACCGTCGAGGGGCACCATTGTGTTTAAAAAAAAAATACAATTAAACAACAGTGTCTAAAATACACGCTGTATGAAGTGATTACTCGTTAATTCATAAGATTTAGTCTTAAGAAGAAAAAAAAAACTTTTAATCGCGATTAATTCATTTCAAAATATGCGATTAATTAGTTATTTTTTTTTAATCTATTGACAGCCCTAATAATAATCAATGTGTGTAAGAAATTAAAAACAGATATAGATTGAAATACTTATGCATACAGCTATGGTGATTAAGCATTGAATACTATGTAACATAATATTATAGAAGGACCTAAGAAAGGTATATCAGTAGGAACATGAAAAGCAGATATTGAAAAGCAGATATTGAATAACCCTATTTATATCCATATATATGGTGAATTAACATCACTGACTGTGATATAAAGCACATCAGGAAGAGCTTACCTCACAACCTCAATGGTGAAGGAGAATCGCAGGCTCTCTGCCAGAACTCTGGCTCCTTCCATACTGATTCTGTTACTCTCCAAACTGAAATACAAAGATGAAAACAAACAAACAAACAAACAAATAAATAAATAAACAAACTGAAAAACAAAAATAAATAAATGAGGCCCTTTCTCAGAAAGACAAACAGGTTTACATAATTTGGTACCAAACCCTATCTAGTTACTTACTCGAGCCGCCTCAACTTCACACACTTGGACATAACCTCAGCCAGCATCACAGCCACCTCATTACCACAGCTGTTCCATGCCAAACTAGAATAATAGAATAGAATAGAATAGAATATAAAAGCCTTTAAAATTAGAAGCAGCAGCAATACAAGGTTTCAACACTTTTGTCAACATTTGATGAGGCAAATAACATTAATCAACATAAGCAATCCTATAAAGGCTGAATGCTGCGTATGCCTTTGAAAGACAAGACACTGGGACAAAGATGTTTAACTGACGGCACCTGACATCTTCAATGTTGACGCAGTGTCTTAAGGAGTCAGCCACGCTAGAAAGTTCAGATGTCCCGATGGCAATTAACCTGTAACATATATTCACAGATCAGCATTCACAAGAATGTCAAATATTTCCTGACAATGACAATAATTCCACAATCCAAAAACGACAGTTGGATTTAAATCTACCTTCCTCTTGACCAGTTAGGCATGGAAAATAACTGAGTGACTGTTGCAATCTTTATAGTATTAATTTGGCAGGAAATTCTCTCCAAAACGACTGAACAAACAGGTAGGGTCCACCTGTGTTATTAGCACCCTGCTCTACCAGTTTAGCTACAGCATCACTGGAAGCTAGTTAAAGGTGCAGTCCACAATTATAATCCGAATCACTTTTGTCAAATTCAGCTAATTGCTCTTCACTGTCCTCTAGCTGCCCATTCTGTGGGTGTGCTGAAAAAACTCTTGGCTTTGTAAATGGGAAAATAACAAAGTGGCTCGGACTGAGCCATACACTATTCTAGTCAATCCACGTTGCTTCAGGAGCACGGAAGGGAGCGGTGTCATTTGATTGGCTGTTGTCAATATCAACAACCTTTCGCCAGAATCAAGGACTGAGCCTTTAAGACATGCTTTATGATTCAGGTGTTAATAGAACCAAGGACTGAACCTTTAAGACATGTGTTATAATTCAGGTGTTAATAGAATCAAAGACTGAACCTTTAAGACATGCTTTATGATTTAGGTGTTAATAGAATCGAGGACTGTGCCTTTAAGACGTGCTTCATGATTCAGGTGCTAATAGAATCGAGGACTCTGCCTTTAAGACATGCTTCATGATTCAGGTGTTAATAGTGGAAAGGGGAATCTTACTGTAGTTTGGTCAGGTACTTGAGATGTGTCAGTCCTGCAGACAGGCTCACAGCATCATCAGCAGTGAAGTGGTTCTCCGAGAGACTTCAAGCCCACCATTAAGATCAAGTTAGTCATAATATTTGAGACAGCAAAACACGACAAAACATTCACACTTCATAGAGAAATGATAAAGAATGCTGAGAACTAGTTTAACACAGTATAGTGTAACACAGTCTTGTAATCTTGCAATTGCAATTGACTTTCTGCGTATAATGGTTCATTGCTTTTTAAGGCACTCACGTAATTTGTCTCTCCTACAATAAACAAACCGTCAGATGCATATGATCATACAATTACCTAGTTATAAGCTTTCTTTAGCATTACCTGCATGAACTCATACAGACCATAACCCCATCTCTGACCATAATCGCATCCTTGACTCTAACCCCATCCCTGACCATAAGCCTGACTCTAACCCCATCCCTGACCATAGAGAGAGAGATTGAAACAGACTTCACTTAAATCATAACAGACTTACTTGAGGACCCTAAGGCGTGGGAGACCACTCAGGACTTTGCCCAGTTTGGCTGCAGATGCAGAGCCCAGGCTGTTCTTACGGAGACTAGAGAAGACGGTAAGTGCAATTTTACTCTTCATACGGAGATATATTCATAACAGAATAAGTATCAAACCACATTGTTACTCTAGTTTAGTATCTCTGTGATGGAAATGTATGATTTCTCCTGTAAAGTGGTGCTTAAACAGTGACACATCTCATAGGGAAAGGTCTCCTAGCAGACAGAGCTGGAGAGTAGAGAAGGAGAGGCTGCTGGGGTATGAGAGGACATGTCCTCTGGATGATGATGATAGGATTTAAATCTGAGAAACAGACTTCTCAAGTAAATGCTCTGTCAGAGAGTCTAGTGCCAGTTAATATGAAGGCAACCTAGGAGGTATGGGCAAACATGTTTGTCAGAGTGTTCTTTCTGGTTTCTTAGGTTCTATGTTCTCCTGGGTCTTTTAACAATCAAGGAATGTAATAACACTGTGATGTATTATGATATTGTTGCCAGAGTGTTCTGGGGAAGGGATAAGATGATAAGGTTTCCTGTAAAAGTGTTTTTAGAAGGAGGCTACTAGCCAATCTGGGTAGAGAAACTGTGTTATGTGAACTTACAGCCAATTACAAACGAGATAAACAAATATTATGATAATGAGATGTCTCTTCGTGAGTTTTGGGTTTAAAAGATGATGAAAAAATGGCTGCTGTTCACTGCCTGACCAACAGTATGACTTCAGATCCAGTGTCTGCAGAGCCGTCATAAACCAAAATCTTTTACATTTTCTGCTGTGGTGTGATTCAACTTCAGGAAAACTCTGTAAGTTACCATGACAATCTCATTCATTATTGTAAAGTTTGGATGGATGGATGGATGGATGGACAGACGGATGGATGGATGGATTGACAGATGGATTGATAGATAGATAGATAGATAGATAGATAGATAGATAGATAGAGTAATCCAGAAGCAAGTGATGTGATGTGATAAATCACAGCTTACTTTAGCTCCTCCAGTGCTGTGCACTGAGCCAGCGTCTGCACCAACCTCTCCCCAGTGCTGTCACTCATGCCACTGCATGGCTCTGCCAGGCTGGAGAGCACAAACACAAACAAACACAAACAAACAGCTGTTACACACCTACAGAGGCAGACTTTAAAACAGGGTGTCCACAATGTCTCATTTCGCTGGGGACAGTCCCCATTTTGGTGGCCGGTCCCCGGAAATGTCTGTTTTTAAGTGTGAATTGAAAACAGACCAGAAAGTCCCAGAAGAACAGAAAGAAAGAAAGGAAGAAATAAGACCGGGCACTAGACAGACAGACAGATGTCTCATGTTGTGCTTGTTTTGGCCAACAGAGGGGGCTGGCTGCTCGCTGTAGCCCTTCTTTGTTATTATTATGTTCTTACCATGACAGTTTTTTATAGTCATAGAAATATTTTATATATATGTATATTAAAAGCAAATATTAGAGATATATATATATATCTCTAATAATTATTATATTTGCTTTTTAATGCGTAGTCATAGAATTATTATATATACAGTATATATAATAATAATAATTATTATATTTGCTTTTAAAGCTATTGGTCTTGAGCATTTAAAAAGTGTAGGTTAAAGACTTTTTACACCTTGATGTCTGCATTAAAGAACAGCAGCAATGATTAGGTGGTGCTGAGATCTCATTATTTTAACATTTTTAACATGCTATTTGTTTAGCAGGTGTCGAGGGCTAATGTTGGCCGCCTTAGTATGACTTTAGTGAGTTAGTTCCCACTTTAATCAGTCGGCCTTCACCATAGGTTATTAAAGTTTAACAGTTCCCATTGGTCAAAATACATGAAACAGGTACTGTCCCCCTTTTTTATTACCTAGATAAAAATCAATTTTCATTGGATATTTTAATGATATGTTGACAAACTGGGACTGTAAATGTCCGCGGTTTTCATTTCAGAAATCTGGTCGGAGTTAGTGCGGGTAAACTTTATACTGCATTGCATACTACATACTGAAGCATAGAGAAAAGGTGACAATTCAGAAAAAGTGTAAATGAAATGTGTAAACAAAATAATATTAACATACATGTTATTATTGTTGTTGTGACTGATGATATGTTCTGACTATGACAGTCGGGTGTGATATAAACAAGCAACCGTCACACCTGTCACACCGGGTAATCTTACCTTATCTGTCTAAGCTTTGTCCAGGTGGGGATGTGTTGAATCAGCGTCTGTACACCACAGTCACCTAACCTCAGGCCCTCTAACCTGCACACAAGTTTCAAAGAAGAAGCAGAAGTGAAGGTCTGTGCCATGCTGGCATCAATAGATTCAGCCTGGTGAGGTACAGGTATCGATAAGCTCACTAGTAAGGGTAGGCATGCTGGTTTCTGATCCCTTAGCACAATGTGTGTGCGTGTGTGTGTGTGTGTGTGTGTTTGTGTGTGTGTGTGCGTGCGTGCGAGTGTGTGTGCGTGTGTGTGTGTGTGCTTGTGCGTGTGTGTGTGTCTGTGTGTGTACACTCACTCAATCTGTTCTATCCCAGTACGCCCTTGCAGTGACAGCATAAGAGACTGAACAGTGAAGTCCTCCTCCTCAGGTGTAGAGGTTGTCATGGAAATATGATTCAGTCTAAAACCAAAACACAAATAAAAATCAACTGTGAATAAAATATCATCGCGACTGTCACATTTATAACAACTTTAAAACCACTGTAAGCATCACATTGACTGACACGTCAGCCACATTTCATTTCATGTCCCTTTCAGTCTGTCAGCCATGTTCCTCCGCAGTGACCCACAGTTCAGTGAATTCACACCGCAAAGCTCTTCTCTCTCATCTCTGACGGTTCACTACAGTGAGGCCATCTCACCTCAGAGACCTTAAAGAGGTCATCTGCTGAAGTCCTTGGGCCAGACAGCTCACCGCGTCCTTATCCAACTCGAGACGGTCCAGCCTGGATAGACAAGAGACATCGTTCTCTATAGTACATGCTGGGGTTACCATTGACATATGCACTCTCATATAACATCACATCATACACCCTCATGTAGACAATGCATGTGTTACATAGAACTACTGTTATCAGTATTAAGTACAACGGCATACAATTTATATGTTTCTTATTGACATATCAAACACATTGTCAGACCTCATATTTCATTGATGTATTAGCAGGCTTTAGGAGGAAGTACACTGAATGTCCCTTACTTCCTTCTAGGTTAAAGTCCGTAATGACTTGTCACATTAACCTCCTTTCCTAACTTGCACTTCCTCTCCCTTCGTCTTCCTTCCTCTACCTCTCCTTATCCTTCCTCTGACGCTATCTCCTCTAACTAGTACTTAACTCGCACTTACAGTAGTTACATTCCTGCACTTCTTTTTATTTCTTGTGTGAAGTAGTATTTATTTATTGTTACACTAGGTCTCTATTGCTCATAGCTTGATTGTTCTCTCCTTTGTATGTCACTTTGGATAAAAGCATCTGCTAAATGTCTAAATGTCATAAACAAGACATTAACAGTCACACAAGAGCACCACCGCAGAATTTCAGAAATCTCACCTGACGCCCTCTAGTGGCGAGCACTGAGCAATGCCCATGACCAGGTCCACAGCTCCTTGCGGCGACCAGCCAAAACACTCAGACAGGCTGCAGTTGTCAAGACAGAAAGAGATACCATCAGAAACAGCTGATCTATCCTGTGCCATTTGCACCTCTAAACTCCCTGCATTGTGTCAACTACACGACATGCTATTGCACTGGGAGTGCTTGGATTAAGGTGAGTTTCCCCTTAGTCCTACACATAAGCTCTAACTTCAGTTAAGACTTTGATTTCTTTGCTTCTGTGTTCTTCTCATTGCTTCTGATAAATCAGAGGGCAGTGTGGCGTGTGAGTAGTATGACATGAGGAACGGCGCTAACGCAGAGAAGGTTCCTTCTCGATGAGGAACAGAGAAGGTAGAGAAGGTTCCTACTCGATGAGGAACAGAGAAGGTAGAGAAGGTTCCTACTCGATGAGGAACAGAGAAGGTAGAGAAGGTTCCTACTCGATGAGGAACAGAGAAGGTAGAGAAGGTTCCTACACGATGAAGAACAGAGAAGGTTCCTACTCGATGAGGAACAGAGAAGGTTTCTACTCGATGAGGAACAGAGAAGGTTCCTACTCGATGAGGAACAGAGAAGGTAGAGAAGGTTCCTATTCGATGAGGAACAGAGAACGTAGAGAAGGTTCCTACTCGATGAAGAACAGAGAAGGTTCCTACTCGATGAGGAACAGAGAAGGTTCCTACTCGATGAGGAACAGAGAAGGTTCTTACTCGATGAGGAACAGAGAAGGTTCCTACTCGATGAGGAACAGAGAAGGTAGAGAAGGTTCCTACTCGATGAGGAACAGAAAAGGTAGAGAAGGTTCCTACTCGATGAGGAACAGAGAAGGTTCCTACTCGATGAGGAACAGAGAAGGTAGAGAAGGTTCCTACTCGATGAGGAACAGAGAAGGTAAAGAAGGTTCCTACTCGATGAGGAACAGAAAAGGTTCCTACTCGATGAGGAACAGAGAAGATAGAGAAGGTTCCTACTCGATGAGGAACAGAGAAGGTAGAGAAGGTTCCTACTCGATGAGGAACAGAGAAGGTTCCTACTCGATGAAGAACAGAGAAGGTTCCTACTCGATGAGGAACAGAGAAGGTAGAGAAGGTTCCTACTCGATGAGGAACAGAGAAGGTAGAGAAGGTTCCTACTCGATGAGGAACAGAGAAAGTTCCTACTCGATGAGGAACAGAGAAGGTAGAGAAGGTTCCTACTCGATGAGGAACAGAGAAGGTAGAGAAGGTTCCTACTCGATGAGGAACAGAGAAGGTTCCTACTCGATGAGGAACAGAGAAGGTTCCTACTCGATGAGGAACAGAGAAGGTAGAGAAGGTTCCTGGGCGACAGTGGTACAGGAGGTAGAGAAGTTGTTTAGTAATCAGAAGGTTGCTAGTTCGATTCCCTGTCGAAGCATCCTTGAGCAAGACACTGAACCCCTAATTGCTCCTGATGTGCAGTGTGCCATCAATGTAAAAAAAACATTTTGTATACATCCTTGTAATGTAAATGTACTCGATGAGGAACAGAGAAGGTAGAAAAGGTTCCTACCTGATGGACTGGAGATGAGGCAGACTGGGGAAAGTTCTTCCGAGCTCCACTGCTTCCTCGTCACTGATTGTATAGCCACTCAAACTGCAAAATAAAACCACACACTGAGTAAGACCACAAGGATTGCGCTTTAAAATGTACCAAGAACTAAGTATCCCGATTAATTCAGACTTACGAAATACTCTCAAGATTTGGACATCTCCGCAATGCAGCGATGATCATGAACACCTCATCCTCAGTGGAATGTTTAGTATGAAGGCTGATAAAGAAAGAAAGAAAGAAAGAATATTCAATAATTTTACATTATATCTACATATCTATCTGGTGGGTATATCAAACAACTGATTGAATGAATAAAGTGAATTGGGCTTAACCCCATCCAAATGTAACCAGAGATGCTGACAAGCCACCAGTCTTGAGGAGGACAGTAGCTTCATATGAGCTTACCTGAGTTTTCTCAGGTTCACGAGATCTGGTAGGGTAGAAATGAAGTCTGCTCCCTCTCTCCCAAATCTGTTGAGAGACAGACTGAAGAGAAAGAAGAAACTATGTCATATCATGACATGTCAAACATGCGACTGGACACTGAGTGAGAGGAAATCAGCAGCAGACGAATGAGGAGCTTTCATAGAACACATAGATTATTTGTGTAAACCCCCTCTAAAAATAAAAGAATATTTTCACTTTCTCTTTCCTTTCTGCTGCTCAACCAACAGTTGTCTTTGTTCCCCTCTGTTCTCCTGCACCTATCACTAGTAGAGATCCTACATTTACAAGTCCCTACCATCCACTTTTAAACTATTTGAAATTGGATTCCAGAATTTACAATGGGCAGACATGAGGTGGGCCTAGTATCAGGATTTTATTGGCCTTATTAGATAGTCCAAAACTCGTGACTTGTGACTAACAGCTTCCTGCCAGCTTGCCAGGTAGTCAGTAGGGCCAGTAGCCATAAGAATACTTTTAGTCTTTTCAGGGCAAATTAGCATTACACTATGATAGGAGTGTATGAAATTAATGAATGTAGTGAATGAAAACTCCAGCCAGGAAACATTAGGGAGGGTGAGAGCCATAATGTTCTCTCAGCACTAGAGGGCGCTGTGATACAAGTTCCACAAACAAAACCAAACGAACCAACTAAGAGTCTGGCATCTATCTATGTCGGAACACTGTCCACCACTTACTCAATCTCCTGCAGTAGTGCAGAGGCGGAGAGCACCGGCTGGAGGAGGAGGAGATGGTGGCCCTTTATTTCACTGTTGGCAAATCTGAGGGATATAACATGCGATTAGTTATTATGCCAAAACATTTACTGTCACCAAAAACCTGATTTTCATGGTGACCAAGACTAGTAAGTGATGGCTATTAGCATTGCTTATAATAGACTATTCATGACCAATACTACATACAGTATCATTCATAATGTATGTGACCTATAAAACCAGTTGAGTAATCAGTGGGTAGAGACCGCACCTACCTGACAGACTTCAAGGAAGAGGCAGTGCCCACAGAGTTACCACGGTTACCACTGTGGAGAGAAAAAGAGTCATAACTGTACTGAATGGAGGGGCTCCACAGAGAGGGCACTGTGCAGCACGATATGAGTGCACAGCTATCTCAGTGACACGAGGAGGCAAAGTAATAGGGCGGATAAAGTCTGACTCCACACACTGAGGAAGTCCAAAGGGTCCACTGAGAGAAGTCCACTGCCAAAGGGTCCATTATATTCCAACAACGTGGGGAAAGGGTCACTTAAGGGTTCATGAAAATACGAAAATGAGCTTTTTCCTCACATACCTGTGATTTGCGAGATGGGCATTCCTTGTCAAAGACACTGTCAAGAGACTGTTGGTAACCCTGCAATAGAGAAAAGCGTTCTGTACATGCTTTCCGTCATTCATTATATTCAAATCACTGTTCTTTAACACATTTAAAACACTTCACCAGGTATACTGCATAAATCTGGCAAAATCTGTCATAACATGTCACTTTGAACAGGTGCTCACATGGGTATACTGTATATACCAGACAATGGAGGGTGCTATTTTTCGCTGCCCAAATAATACCTTTCTGTGGTAACCACTGGGGAACCCCGGCCCTGTTTGATGTGTTCACCCCACGTGTCACATGCCATATGTATGGTGTTTGTAGGCCTGTACGTTTACGTGCAAGTTCAAACGTAACCTATTTCTCAGTTCCTGTAACTGAATGCTTGTTTTTGTGTGCCTATTTTTGTCGATAAACCAGAAATAAACCTGTGGTCGCATAACAATTGTCACGTCCGCCCTGACCTCTGCTCCGGCCACGCCCCCTTCAGTAGTCTCACTCTCACTCTCCCAGCTGCACTTCATTCAACTCTTCATTTACGTTCACACTCCCAGCTGCACTTCATTCACTTCTCTTAATCACGAATCACACACACCTGACACTTCCCTACATATACTCCTCACTCCCCTATCTGGTCTCGTTGTTAAATGGACAAAGATACGTCCCGAGCGCTTTAATCTACTCGAGCAGTGTCTCGTAACTTTTAGTTCTGCGCCCTTGCGCTCTCTGTGTCGCCTGGATTCCACTCCAGCGTTTCCCCAAGTTTCTTGAAGACGACCCCAGGTATTCAGTGACTGTCTTTTTAGTTCTGTGCCCCAGCATGTTGGTTTCCCTGATTAGAGTAATCCCCTGAGTTTGTTTTATGCCAGAGTTTGACTCTGAGTGTTTTGGTTAAATTGTATTTCTAGTATAGACAGTTATATTCACAGTTTACGTTTTCCAGTGTTTGATGCTGTGTATTTTGGTTTTAGTTTTTGGTATAATTTCTAGTCTCATTGTTTACTCGTGAAAACACGTTTACTTCTGAGTGTTCTCCCGTTAGTCTGTTAGTTCTTCCTGTATGTGTCTCCACCCCCCTTCACCTGGCTGTATTCGAAATAAAACTGTTTGATCTGAAACATCCATCTGAGTCCTTACGTCTCGTGACAACAGTTCAGACACTTCATTTCGATCTTATCTGACTTAAAGGTCCAGTCTGCAATTCTGGCGAAAGATTGTTGACATTTGAGCTAAACAGGCAATCAAATTACACCCTTCCCTTCTGTGCTGCTGAAGCAATGTGTTGATTGTTTATGGTTCATTCTGAGCCACTATGTTTCCCATTTACAGAGGTTTTTTTTTAATTGTCTGCGTACAAACACAAGTCGTTTTTATTGCACGCATAGCAACAGACAGCTAGAAGACCATAACGAGCAATCTGCTAAATTTGACAAAGTGTACTGGACTAGAATAACATACTGTACCTTTTAAATCATTAAAAAAAAGATATCAAAATAAAACTATAAAAATAAGAATAAGACATGACGGGTTTAGGTCTTACCCAATCTCCTGAATGTTGGCGTTCACATTTAGGCAGCCGGCTACAAGGACAACCACTGCCTCTTCTCTCATCCACTCCTCCTCAATCCTACCAGAGAGGAACAGTGACCTCATTCACAACAGTGCCCACCTCCATGCTAATCTGCAATCTCATCCGCCAAGCCTGTCATCACAGAGTAATTGGTCTCCATGGGGAGAGTACCGAGAAATGACTTTAAGGTGAAGGTGTGTCAGAGAGTTATGCCATTGGAGTTTCGCGTGTCAATACACAAACAACCCCTTCATGGACCATAACACATTATTTTTGTGTATACAATTCTTTTTTGTGTATGAAAAAGTATAAAATTATCTTTTTTAGTTATACACAGAGGAAAAGATGTTAAATTCCTTGTGCTATTGATTGGGGACTTCCCATAGCGGCCAAACCTCTCACTGTCACATGCAAGTACTCAGGCTATCCAGGGTAAGGGGTGGGGCGGGCTAGGGGCAAGGGTAGGAACTGGATACAAACCTAAGGGGCTGGGGGTGGTAGAGATTATGAACCCAGGTTAGGGTAAGGGAATAAACTGAGATATGAACCCTAATCACCGTAGCTACCCAAACATTTTACGACAACAGTCTTCTTCACGTAATACAGGTTCATTCACATGTCCCCAAGTAGACTATGAGCGCCTCCCTTTTTCAGCAGCCTCAGGCACCTCCTTCAAAGTTCACAGAAAGCTCTCTCGCCCCTCTGTCTCTCTCTGACCTGATAGTCCACTGGGGTTGATGCTGGCTCATGTGTTGGAAGAACTCCTCTATCTCCTCAGAACCCAATCCATTCCTCTTCATTCTGAAATGACACACAAAAAGACATACAAAGATACTGATCCAGTCACTGCAATGGCAAATACTGTCAGAGTATTGTGTAACACTCTAATTGTGCTTGGGTGGAATTTCACTTGTTTCTGAATGATTTGAGTTATAGTGTACATATGTGTACATGTATGCTTAAATGAACTACATTCTATAAGGATGGTGATAAATGTGTGTGTGTGTGTGTGTGTGTGAGTGTGTGTGTGTGCGTGCGTGCATGTGTGATATGTTAACTTCAGACAAAAAGTCTGTGTCAGAAGTCAGACTTAAATGCTTAGATGAGCTCAATTCTGTATGTGTGGTTAAAAGCGTGTGTGTGTGTGTGTGACTTCAGATAATGCCTGTGTCAGTTGTCACACTTACTCAAGGCTCTGCAGTGAGGACAGTTGGGCCAGGTTGTTCAGTATGCTCAGGCTTCCACTGTGCAGGGTATTACACAGCAGTCTACAGGCCAGAGAAACCACACATTTAAGCACTAAAACACCATTACAACACTAATACCAAAAGTGCTTTGTGCTAAACTAATGCTTTGTGCTAAGCTAGTGCTTTGTGCTAAGCTAGTGCTTTGTGCTAAGCTAGTGCTTTGACAATACTATTATTAAGTATTAGTAGTACTTCTCACAGTGGGTTTGATACTGGGGGATTGGAAGGGTCTCTGTTTTTTAATAAGTGCACACAGCCACTGGTCATTGTTAAAAATGTCAACAAATGTAAATAAAGTTGGACCAAATTGCCTAATTATGACTTTCACAATTGTACAGAAAGAAAATATACTACAGGATAATAACATGGTTAAGTGCGTTCTGTCTGGATGTAATAAAACTCACTCTAGTTTGACCAGTTTGTGGCATTTGCAGAGGATGTCCATAAGTTTCTGCAGATGCTCAGCTCTGAAGTTGCATTCTCTCAGACTACAGGAAATGATCAGTGGGAGGAGGAGGAGGGTGAGGGAAGAAAGGGGGAGGGGTGTTAAAAACACACAGAGAGAGAGGAGAGTGATGTGATGCACAGGGAATATAATACTGTGCTCAAATGAAGAAAAGTGGAGTACATTTACTTCCTCTATGAATGAAAGCTGCTTTGTGACCACACACACACACACACACACACACACAATAACTCACACAAACACACCCACACACACACACACCCACACATACTCTCTCTCTCACACACACACACGCACTCACTCACACAAACACAAACACACTCACTCACACACACACACACACACACACACACACTGTAGCGAAGGGAGAGAGTAGTCACCCCACTTGAACCCGGGTCTACAGTGTGACAGACAACAACCGCAACGGCAAAAAGCCAGGCTCACACACACACACAAACACACACAAACACACACTCCTCTCACGCATCTGAGAGTGGAAGATGAAGTCTTGAGGTCATGGGTGTCGGTTCAGAGCGAGTGACTCAGAGGAGTTTCCTGTACGCTAACCCACCTTAGGCTCTTCTCCTGCACGCTCTCCTGCATGAAGCGGATGAGACACTTCTCCTCAGCCCCCAGACTAACACCAACACCAGAAAGGACAGATCTTACAGACATGAAGAGGAACAGCATGTAACTAGTAAGGGGCATCATTTTTTGCTGTGTTTTGGCGTTTAGAATGTATGAGTACAGGGATTGGTATGAGGAATAACATGTTTGCTTGCAGTTTGTAATATATTTGTAATATAGAGATACAAAAAAAAATCACATCACACAGGTGAGGTTTATAAACCGAGTAAATGAGGTTGTCAAATCAGGCCGCACCTGACTGCCACTGCCACCACTCTCTCACAGGTGTTGATGGAGTTGACCAGGTGCAGAGCGCCAGCTGCAGTGAGCCTGTTGTCATTCAAACTATCCAGGAACACAAAGAGAGAGATCTCAAACACAGCAGTTTCCAGAAAGCGAAACGCAAAAATCAAACTCAAGTACATCACTCGTGTGTGTGTGTGTGCACTGGAAGTGTTGCAGTGTTGTAAGAGAGTACAGCCCCCTATGTGTATCTAACCACACACACATACACTCACACACACACACACACACACACACACACACACACACACACACACACACACACACACAGAACACATACCCATACAAACTCAGAAACACACACACACACACACATACAGAACACATACACACGCACACACACACTCACACAAACACACACAGCCACTCACAAACACAAACACACAGAACACATACACACACACACACACACACACACACACACACACACACACACACACACACACACACACACACACACACACACACACACACACTCACACAAACACACACACACAACCTATGTGGGCCAAGTGGCCTGTTGTGCTCTCCCTGCACTGTGATGAGACATGGTATGCTTTCTGGCATGGCAAGTTCAGGGGGGCGTCCCACGGAGCGTACACGCCAAATAAATAAATGTCGACCTTCTCTTTGCTGTGAGTGACTTACTTCACGGAGTTTCCAATCTGCAGCTTTGGGAGCCGGCCCATTAAGACTTGCACACCGTCATCTCTCAGGAGGTTACTGGACAAACTAGAGGAGTGAAGAGTGTTTACAAATAAACATTCAGAACGAAACCTGTGTCAGACCTTACTCATATTCCAGGACAACATTTAATTACGACGGGAGATTCTATATTGAATTGATAAAGGACTTCATACTAAGTGCATTTTGTTACAAGTGGCCAAAGTAAAGGTCAAGGTCAAGGTTATACAGTCAAGGCCGTGAAGCTGAAGTACTGAAGAGATCATTGTTTCATGTTCACTGAAGTCACAGTCACTTTAGATAGATAGATACTGTATGTACATCTGACTAACAGAAACAGACACATACTCAAGGTCAGAGAGACGAGTACAGTGCTCCAGGATTCCAGAAAGTTCTTCTACATCCTCGCGCGTCAGCTTACACTGACTAAGCCTGGAGACACAAGCCAAGAACAAAGACATTACAGCTGCACCAACCGTCTCACTAGTCACCTTTTATTGCACACACACACAACCACATCTTCAGACAATGAACTTCCTGGTGACCCTCTGCAGAAAGACAGAAATAGCACTCACCTGCAGGTGGTGTACTCTGCTTTCACCTCCTCAAACTTGATGAAGGCTTCTCCTCGGGGCCTGAGAAACACACATCTTTATTACCCTCTGTCAAATGCCTATGTATGTCCAAAGGCAAGTAGCAGATACAAATACACTCTTGTGCAATAACGCGTTAGTAGAAGGTTATCTTGCATGCAGTTGTGTGTGAAGGTCTAGGCACCCCAGGGCAAATTACATGTTGATTTGTTGAAGTGAAAAGGAGTAAATATAACACATGCATTTAAACAGACATTTAAATGAGCCTTTCCTCAAAGGTCAGTGCATTGGTTACTATGGATGCAAGGTTACTGTAGTTCCTGATCATCAAAAAAATTGGAAAATAGTAGTGAGTACGCGCTATTTAGACAGAATTAACACAACAGGTCTATCAGCTGAGCTTCAGCTGAGCCAAAGGGAGAGTTAAAAAACAAAACAACTGAAGATAATCTATGCAGTGAAAACATCTGCTCGAGCCTCAGGTTTATTACAGGCATAAAGGAGCATGTGTTCTAAATGATCAGGATCAGGAAGTGGGGAAATGCACCTGAGCTCCACTGCTTTGACCCGCGGGCAGTCAGCCAGGGACCGGACCAACATCAGGGCCCCGCCTGTGGACATCTGGACATGACTTATCCTGGAGGAAACAGGACAAATATATATCAAGACATTACAACAACTAAAACACGACACACACCTTCAAGCACACACACAGATGTACCATATAACCATGACAAACACCACACCTGGTGAATTTGTCTCCTTTAAGCATACACACACACAATATAACCGATAAAAAAGTAAAATAATTTAAAATCATATGGATTCAGTGACTTTATTCTCTCTGCATTAATTGGGACACAGGTGGTAGGATAAAGCCAGTGTGGGGAGACTCGAATAATTACACTTAAATAGCTAACATGATATTTATGGTAAATGGTAAATGGACTGCATTTATATAGCACTTTTCTACTCATGGAGCACTCAAAGCGTTTACAGATGAATGTAATCTTCCCATTCACACACCGATGGCAGAGGCTACTATCTAAGGTCCAAAACTGAACATCGGGAGCGGTTGGGGGTTGAATGTCATGCTTAAGGAAACTTCAACACTTGGTGAGGAGGAGTCGGGATCTAACTAGCAACCTTCCGATTGCTGAACGTCTCCTCTACCTCATGAACCTGTATCGCACTATTTATCAACCACACAGTGTTCCGTGTCAATCGCAGTAACTAAATCAAGGCCACAGCAAGATCTGCTCACCTCAGCAGCTGAAGACACATCATGCTAGGAAGGTTCTCCATCAGCTTATAGATGGTACTGTCGTCAAACGTCCCAAAAGAGAGGCTGGAAAAACGCACAGTTTTATGACACATACAGCCAATATCTGACATTTTCTGAATCAGTCATAATAATGTCTAATGAAGCCAATTATATATATATAGAGAGAGGGAGAGAGAGGGAGAGAGAGGGAGAGAGAGAGAATGAAAGAGAGAGAGTGAGTTAAATAGTTTTGTGAACTGAACTGAATGGGCTGTATAGTTAGTTATTTGGTTAATTTATGTCAATGAATAATGTTTATATTAATGTATACTGTATACTTATATGCAAATCCTTAATGCATTCCTTATGTGCAAATGTATAATGCATCCTTATGTGCAAATGTATAATGCATCCTTATATGCAAATATATAATGCATCCTTATGTGCAAATGTATAATGCATCCTTATATGCAAATGTATAATGCATCCTTATGTGCAAATGTATAATGCACATCATGTGAAACCGGAAACAAGCTCACTCTAAATCCAGCACGCCAGGAAACTGCCCCAGTTTAAGGCAAAGTGTGTCCATTTTGGCCGGCTGGATGTTGCTGTGCGTCAGACTGCAGGAGATAAAATGGTTAAGATTCAAATGGTTTATCGAGAGCATGAGGATCCAGAGACACTTCACAGTTCAAAGAGGATCAAATACAGATGCCTGTGTGTAATAGTAGCCAATGGGTACAAAGCTGTCCACTGAGAAAAACTCTATCCTAGGGTGACCCCCGCCTGACCCTCAAAAGGAGAACAAAGGGGCAAAATTGACCCATACAATTACCTCAAAAATACTGACCCCAAACCATAACCTATATACCATAGAGTCGTGGGTTCACTGTGTGTGTTTGCGAGTTTCCTCGTGTGTGCACCATGAGTGTGTGTATATGGAGAGAGAGAGAGTGTGCGAGTGTGTTGCTCTAAAGCCCCTTTCTCCTTTGAATTGACATATGTTGATGCAACAGAACTTGCAGAACGCAAGATATTCATCATCGCTACTTTTAGTAACAAATAAGTGTTCTGAACTCCACTGAGGGTTCAACAAACGTATTATTTTAGACACTTTTTTACGCTATTAGCTGAGCGTCAGATGGGCCTTTTGAGAACACTGCAAGCCAGCTTGCACAACTATACTGAAGGAAGTGGGTGAGCTTGGAGACGCAGTAAACGCTCTTGCACGCAGTAAATGCGGCAGATGTCAAAAGCTGGACAAACAGGCGAAGGGTCACTCTTGCGTGCGGTATAAATACGGCTGTACGGCAGGAAGTGAAGGGCTGGGCTCCTTTATAGACAAACCTGAATGTCTTCTTTAACTGATCCCTGTGCTGTTCAGCGCTGCTGTCGGCAAGGCTCTTCTGCATTTGGGATCGGGTCTGCCTAGGCGATGTGGTCAGGTTGCTGTAACGACAACAGTAGCTTTGAACCAGTCTGTAACTGTAAAATGACATTTGACTGACATTAGACTAGATGTGTTATCATGAGAGGCGGACATTATTTGACCTTTTACTCGGAAGAAACTTCAAGACGAGTTTTTCCTCTCCGCAGTGGCTGTTCAAAATGAAAAACAACTATGGTCAATGCTCAACAGACCAGCTACAGCAATGGCAAAGGTCACAGACAACAGACACAAATATGTGCATTTGGGTAACATTAGCTGACAAGAGTACCTGGCATCCACTTGGATCAGACGATCACAGGTGGAGAGCAGGTTAGCGATGAGCACCATACCGTCCATGTCCACGCCATTCTTACTGACACTAGCACAGACAGAAACATAAGCCTATGCGAGTTCACATCCTCACAGAGCTGTCGCACTGGACTGACAGTAAGGAAGTATGCTATCCAGAGGCATGGCTAAGGATCAGACAACATCTCAGCTCAGCTTTGGCAGGCAGTGGAGTCTAGATACTGGGTATCTATAAGTGCTTGGCTTACTAAACCTCTTGCTGGCCAGTTACCAAGCCGTGGGGACTACTGATGCAATGTCAATATATTGTCTGCACTGATTCAATTTCAACATACTGAACGTTTTAAACAATGATTCTTTATTTGATTCATTATTTACCCATTTACCCGTTGATACTCGGACTGTGGACCGTTAGACAACCTGTATCATTACTTAATGCCCTCCCCCTCCCCCACTCCGGTGTTCTTCTGTGCAAGCACCATCATGGATTCTTACATCACTTCCTGAATGGTCTCCAGGGTTGGCAAGAGCGCAAGCAGTTTCTTCACTCCTTGATTCCCCAGCGCGTTCCTGGACAGGCTGTGTGGAGGAACAGAGGGGGGACCCATCACTGTACTGGCCTTTCGGCAACCTCAGAAATACTATAGGACAGCCTAAAGGAATCTCTCAAACTTATTTCTGTAAAGTTTGTAATTAGTTTGAGTGTTCCCTGTGTCTGTAAGGACTCTAAAGGCCCGACAGAGTAACATTTGAATATTTATATTTGAATAAATGCAGTATTAATTAAATCACAATGGATAGAACAAATACTGTTACGGTAACACTGTGTTGTTACTGCTTACTCAAGCTTGGTCAAGCTGGGGCTTCTGTAAAGTTTGTAATTAGATTGAGTGTTCCCTATGTCTGTAAGGACTCCGACAGAGTAATATTTTGATATTTATATTTGTATGAATGCAGTATTAATTAAATCACAATGGATGAAACAAATACTGTTACGGTAACACTGTGTTGTTACTGCTTACTCAAGCTTGGTCAAGCTGGGGCAGCTCTTCAGTGCCTCACACAAGGCCTTCAGACGGGTCACACTGAGGTTATCATTCGTCCAGCTGAAAGCAGAGGGGGCAAGTCAGCAGTCTTAATATTACATAATATTAATGCCACCAAAATGTTTCTTAATAGAATCATAATGAAGTACTGTGAGTGTCATGTGCGTGTTATTCAGTTTGTACATACACAAGAGTCTTTGAAGTCTCACTGTCCTGATTATGATTTTTGAAGTTGTTCACACTAGACAGAAAATAAAACAAATATAATCCAAGATGAATCATGTTAATGGCAAATGATACTACTCCTTGGTTTCCCCAAACTAAAATACCGTAAATCCTCAAATAAAGACCGGGATTCAATTAGAGGCCGGGCTTCAGATAGTAGCCGGGGGCGTGGTCGATACGGACAAATAAAGGCCGGCCCCGAATACAAGCCGGGGGTAAAAAAAAAAGTCGCCTATTTTACGGTAGCCTACCAGCATCAGTCCATCAGCACAAAACAGACATCACAATTCAATTGAATGCATTTCATAAATACATGTTCTCCTCATGTTTAATGTTGTTAGCTAATTTCATGGCTGTTTGCAATAAAAAAAGAAATGTTTCAGCCTACAAGGCGAATTTGTTATTATACAGTTACTTGCCTAAACGATAGAAGACATTCCTCCAAAATACCTATTTTTAATGATTTTGTAGCCGTTTCGTGATTTCCGTTTAGAATTTTTTTTCAGGCTAATAGAACTTTAACGTTCCAGGTGTTGCGTTACAACCCATTACTTGCTTACTTCAAGTTACAATGACTTTCCCCTACGTTAAATGACCAGACTTCTTGCGGAATGA
Organism: Clupea harengus; assembly: GCF_900700415.2. Classification (NCBI taxonomy): domain Eukaryota; kingdom Metazoa; phylum Chordata; class Actinopteri; order Clupeiformes; family Clupeidae; genus Clupea; species Clupea harengus. The sequence continues at coordinate 19,617,319 of NC_045154.1, forward strand.
TATGAAAGATGTGAATTAGAAGCACAAAACCCGTTGTCAATGACAGCGGTCCTTAACTTTTCGCAGTGGTGAATATCAAGAAATTACAGACCTACTAACGTTGGGGTGGCCCATTCAAATCAACGGAACTTTTTGGAACATTCTGAAGAGCCGCATAATAAGTAAGAAATAAAGGCCTGCCCCTAATACAAGCCTGCCCCAAATACAGGCCGGTGCACTGTGCAGCCTAAGTAAATAAAAGCCCCGGCCACAATTTGAGGATTTACGGTAAACCAATCTAACCACCTTGATAACCACGATAAAGCATTGCATATTTTAATCAACCCTAAATCTTCTTATCTAAATATGGCAGACTTGCGTCCTCATTCCTGTGACAGGCTATTGTCTGGCTGCTCGTCCACCGACCTTTGCCTGCTCATAAAATGGAGGTTGAATTCCTGTCCTTCATTTGTCTTTTCAATCGCTCCCCTGTTTGAAAACAAAAGATATTGCCCTTAAAGAAATGAAATCATAGAACCATCTCTGAGTAAAACGCACAGTATAGTAGCTCAACTTACTTTACAAGCACAACATGAAGAGAACCATCTCTGAGTAAAACGCACAGTATAGTAGCTCAACTCACTTCACAAGCACAAGATGAAGAGTTTCACAGGTCAGCACTTTCTCAACAAGTTTGACCAGTCGGCTGCGGGTATAAGTATTCCTCCCCAGCCTGTAAATATAAGGCAACTGAGAATAAAAACCTTGGTTGTACCAGTATGATTCATGTTTGAACGTGAGTCTGAAATGATTCATGTTTGAACGTCAGTCTGAAAGAACAGATTATATACATGATTCATTCAAAAGATAATTGATGAGATTTATTTCATGGAAACTTCTGCCGTGTATGAATGTATTGTAAAAGTACAAAATAAGTGTAAAGTACATGGGTTAGTATCTTTTCGTGAAGCCACTGATATTAGCTCTGGATACTAGTTGAAGCCTGTGTCGGCTGAATTTGGGTTGGTGATTTGGACAAACAAAAACACAGGATACCATAAGTCCGAAAGGTGATAAGAATGCTGAACATCAATAGCAGTAATAAAGTGCTTTGGACAAACTATTTTGTAAATTAAAGGTACAGTCCTCAGATCTAATCTCATACACTTTTTGTCGATTTCAGCTAATTACTCCTCACAGTCCTCTGGCTTTCTTTTTAGTCCGTTTTTTTGTACACAGTCCTGGCTATGTAACTGGGAAACAAACATAGTGGCTCGGATCGAGCCATAAACAATCCCAGCTAATTAATACAGGTGCTTCAGGAGCACAGAGGGGACGTGTGGAATTTGATTGGCTGTTGAGCACAAATATTAACAACCTTTCGCAAAACGAAAATGAATCTCGGACTGTATCTTTAATAGTACACCCAGCAGTTTGATATGAGGCCCTGAAATAGAAGTAAAACTAAAGAAAAAGACGAAAATACTCACAAAACTGTTGCCAGGTTAGAGAGCTTGGGGAAACTGTCCACTAGCTTCTCCAGACCCCGGTCTGTTATGTTGTTGTTGCTGAGGCTAGAAAAACAACATTCAATACATTAGCACACAGAGCTGGATAAGATGTGCTAAAGATTTCTTCTAAAGATTCAAGGCAAGGGAGAATGTTGTAGTTCTGTAAATTGTAAGTGTATCAAAATGTCACCACGGATCAGCATTAGGGCTGCAGGACACTTCTAGTGGTAGTCTCATGTGTTACTGTTTCACTTACTGTCCTGGGAAAGAAAAGTGTCTGCACACTTTTTTTGTGCTATAGTGCACCACAGAAAATATAGCATGAAGCTGTCTTGAGGCATATAGCTGAATTTCATATTTACTTTATTTCATTTTATATTACATATTTTATTATATATTTTATGTGTACGAGGTGTCATACGTTTTTCTTTTCCTTTGCAATGCAACACTAAACTGTGCAAATATAGAGGATACAGCAACACATAATATATGCATTTTGCAATGCTTCAAGTTGTCTGTGTTTTTTAGGTCATTGAGTAACAAAGTAGTCTTCCTGAGAGAGAACATTTGCTAAAGTTACGACAGCATGAGTCACTTTTGGGTGAAGTATGAAGAGTTTTGGTGGTTGTAGTGCATTTTGCACCAAAGGTTAACTGATATGCTGAGGTGTGTGTCTGTAAAGTCAACTGTGTGAAGCGTTTGGAAAAAGTGTACATGTATTGAGTGAAAATTATTGGAAAAAACTGTAAAGTGTGCATTTAAAAGCTAAACTTCTGTAGTTTTAGCTACGTCTTTTAAAGCAAGGAAGCACCATGGAGAAACCCCATGATGGTAAAAGCCTTGAAAAGGGAATGTAGGAAAGCTGAACGCGAATCGAGAAAATACATTTCAAATCCAGTATGACCTCTATACATTAAGTTTTAACCTCTATGGTTACTAAGCAGTTTAGCAGTTTATCATCTAATCGCACTACGAATTTAAATTGCAACATCCACTATAGTAGACAGGGAGGATTTAGACATAGGCTAATCTATTCACGGTGAATCCACCACAGGATGGCATCTTAGTAACAGTGAAACTGATTAGAGGACGCTGTCATTGTTTTGTTTCCTGTAATCTCGCCCACATGTTTCTACTAGATGTCTAAACGTTTTTTTTCCACAAACTGCCAAGTCATGTGAGGCTCATTCACTGTAATTCTGATTTTCTCAGTTCATATACTGATTTAATGTTATAAATGACAAGCCAACTCAATTCCCTCAACCTTGAACCACAACCACAACTTCAGCTCATCCTGGTTATTCCGATCATACCAGGAACCAGCCCTGAGTCGGGGGCCTCCTGGTAAGAAACCTGCCCAGTCCTCACAGCCGCACTCTATAAAGTGCTTGCAATAATATAAGTGTTAAAGCAGCAGTAAGGAGTTTGGGTTGAAAACTATAATTCTAACCACTGAAAAGGCATGCAAAAACCTTACCAACACCAGCAACAGCACAGCTGTCACTTATAAAAGGCTTTCTAGCATGCCAACTCGTGTCTTTTGGTAATATAGTTGGTGATGACTGTTGTAAAAGGTCTGTGGTGAGGTGGTTCAACCCGGAATACAGAACTGTATAGTTCATAGACTAGGCGGCTAGTGGGAACGACAGGTGTATTTATCTGTCCTCCAAATAACCATACGACATGAAAATGAATTTGAAAATGATACCAGTACTAGTTACTTATAAAAACATGCAACAAACAGTTTAAAATAGCTGCATACTGTCCCTTTAAGTAAATGTATGTTTGATCATCTTAATCTCTTAGTTTTGATAAGCTCTCTTTGATTCTGATGCAATCAGCCATGGACAAGGTTTGTGACCTAACTAAAGAACTAGGAAAAACCAAAATCAAGTTATTGACAAATGATTGCAAAGCAGAAAGCAGCAACAAACTGTCCACTTTCACCGTATCTTCATGTAATGATTCCACTCACTCCACATGTTCAATCAGTGGGCATTTCTCCAAGGCCTGAACCAGTTTAGCAGCTCCAACATCAGTTAGCTTGGCATTTGCAAATCTGAAAGACAAGGAAGAGGAAACATGAATTAAAACGGCAGGATCAGAGTTAAGATTCAGCCTTCTTCTGTATTAAGTAACATTACACATTAAGTGCTATAACCACAGTTGACTTTCAGTACACAGAGGCATTATTGTTTGCAGGGGAAATACGCCCTTGTATGTTTTGTTCTGGTGTTTGTTAGAAAACTAACTACACACAAATAACGTTACACTTTACAGTGCTTGAATGACTCACTGTAGTCGCTTCAGCCTTTGGAGTTTTGGAACGACAGCAGACAGAGCCTCAGCAAAGACATCATTATACTTTCGGCTGTGAAAACTAAAAGGACACAAAAAACACATTAAATATATAGATATACACATCAACCTCAATATACAGATACACATACACCCACACACCCATACATATACAATCACCACCACCAACACAGATTGATTAACCTCTAAACGTTGCATAACTATATACTCTACAAAAAACGGTCAAATTAATATTTCCCTTTTCATTCTTTTAGGTTCCACGGGGTTATGACACACCCTTTGGTTTCCGGAGAGTACATACTGCCTCCTCATATGGAAAACAGTAATATACTGTACATCCACTCGCAGTCCTTTATTCTCCATGTTTGTTGATGACCTAAAATACTCTGTGTGTAGTCAACTACATTATGTTTTGTGTTTGTATCAGCATTTCACTGTCAAAAAGTGAACTGCTCAGCGCATACTTGGACGTCAGCAGTTCACAGCTCTGACATCTGTTACATTGTTGTTACAAGCCTGAGCTACACGGCAGTGTTTCCCCTACCGTTATATTAGGGGGGCGCCCCGCCCCCCCAACGGCACCCCCCGCCCCCCCTGGAAGGTCAAGTTAATTTTGTTCAATTTTATTTTCTATAAAGCGCCAGATCACAACGGAAGTAATTTAAGGTTACCTTTCCTATAGAACAGGTCTATAGCTTGTTCTTTTATTAAACAAAATAAATAGCCTTATGTTATTTATCTTATTTACACGACGGCATGTAATTTCTGTCTCTTCATGGTCGCGCGTTTACAATTCTCTGCTCTCTGTATCGCGCATGGCAGAGTTCCGCCGCGATGCGCACAAACACACAGACACGTGCGCGCACACACAGGTGAGCACGCTCCCACCAGCGGACAGAATTGGGCTTAAGAACCAGTGCACAGCTACGGACACTTTTAAGCTTTAAAAAACTAATATCCAGGCGTTCATGAATCCGGCAGAGATCTTTTCCTCGGTAGGGTTGACAATGAGGCCCAATGAGAATGGCTATAACAGACGTGGAAACAGAACGTACGTACAGAATGTCCGCACCGAAAATTCAGAAATAGATCTGGCTTCCATTTTTTATCTTTTTCCGTGAGTTGTGCGTGGCCCTTTTTACATAGAGTCTGCTAATAAATCTATGAAATGTAACGAAAATTATTTATTTTGCTGTGAATAATGAAGGAAGCAATAAATCCGATTATTTGCCAAACCCTCAAGAGCTGTTGCCATGGAGATTTAACGTTACTTTCTGTTTGAAGATAAGGTAGCAGCTAGTGTTGAAGAATGGATGACTTGAAATTGGACGACTTTAAATTAATATATGAAATTGAACATCAACACCTATACGGATAAAATAAATAAACAAGGATAGCAAAACAGATTGATAAGCAATGAGAACGGCAGAAACACAGGCAGGACGTCAGATGACGAGACAGATCATAGTGACACAGGCTGTTTAAAAAAAAAAAAAAATCGTCATATGAAGGCTGAGACATTCATAACATCTTATTCAGTCGTACTGGTCCTTTTGTAATGCCAACATGTGCACTTCGTTGTGGATAAGTAAAGCCTATTTTGCTACATTTTTGTAGTCCTGGTAATCTTTTGTTTGGCATATTGGTGAGGTTATTAAGAGGACCATTTCTCAATCGTTTTGTTCTTGATGAATTAATGTTTGTTTAATAATCAATTATTTTTCAACAAATAACTCAATTATAATTACAAAGAGGACAATTCATAACTTTTTATCGCAACTTTCACTTGTTTCGCCAATTTCATTGCAACAAAAACCTAAAAATAAAAACTTTCATCGCAACTTTTTGGAAAAGCTCCTGCGAAATCAGGAATTTTAGGCCGCAAATATCTTTAAAAATGTTCTTCCAGAAGCCCAGAAAGATACACCACTGCAACGACAAAAGCTGCACACTTTGTGGATAATTGTCATAAAAAGACATGTTCCGATGTTTAGTTGTTATATTGACTGCTGTCATTAAAAGAAACACATGAACACCATGATTCCTTTAAGCGTTTGTGTCGGTGGCCAAGCGTTTGTGTCGGTGGCCACGACCACGCCGCCCCCCAAAGCTGTAAACCTAGGGGAAACACTGTCACGTATACAATTGTTCAACCATGGTGACGAAGTGATAAGACATACTGGCAACTAGCATACTATGAACGTGGTGATGGCAAATTTAGCACATAAATATCTTTCATACCATCAGTCATACTGATCCTCATATACACTAGACAGGTTAAAAAAAAAATCGCAGACCGTAACTCACAGCTATTGCTTACATTTACATTTAGTCATTTAGCAGACGCTTTTATCCAAAGCAACTTACAAGGATGTATACACATTTTACACTGATGACACACTGCACATCAGGAGCAATTAGGGGTTCAGTGTCTTGCTCAAGGACGCTTCAACAGGGAATCAAACTAGCAACCTTCTGATTACTAAACAACTTCTCTACCTCCTGTACCACTGTCGCCCACACCCTACAGCCACCACAACCACAAACTGTAGTTCCTTAAAGTTTCTCAGAGTAAAATATACAACAAACTTTAGCCAGAAATGTAATCATTCAAGGTAACACACTTTTCCTGAAATGGAAAATATCTTGTTATTTTCACTTCATTCTTGGTCATTCTGTCACTTTGCGTGCCCGTCATATATCACACATACTCATACTCATACTTTACTACTTGAATTTAAAATGTTTTTAATAAAAAAAAAAAAACGTTAACATGTTGACAAACTCACATGAGCGCCTCAACGTTCCTGCAGCCATCCAGCAGGTCCAGACACCCGGGGTCCATGGAGCAGCCTCCAAAGTCCAGAGTGACGCTCTCCTCGGCGGCCGACACCACAAAGGCCAGGACCTCCAGGTCAATTGGGGTCACCCTGATGTTCCTCAGCTCAAAGCACTTCCGGGAGCCAACCTTCGCTGCCAGCTGCACGTCCTGCGACTCGTGAGCGCAGCGGCACAGCTCCACCACCTTGGGCCCAGTCAGGCTGGCGCTGCCCGCAAAGTTCTCCAGAACCCTCACCACGTGAGACTGCCGCTTCTGGACCACGTGCTTGCCACCACCATTAGCCAGCTGGATCAGGTAGGGGGTACAGGCGGATGCGAGGAAGCCGCACAGGTAGAGCTGGAGAGAGTCGGTGAAGATGGTTTTGGGCTCGTTTTTGGACGTCCAGCGAGTTTTGAGGGTCAGTTTCTTCTTGAACTGAGCGTCTGAGACCTCTGCGCTTGTCATGAGGTGGAGCCCAGCGAGAAACTCCTGCATGGTGAGGTGCATGAAGGACACCCCCGGCTGCCTCACCCCATCCTCCAGTCTCAGGTCCACCGGGCAGAGGAGACCAGTGCGGGTGCCAAACTCTATCAGGTCCGGCTGGAGTCTCTCCACAGGGAACACGATCCGGCTCTGGTCGAGCCCCTCCAGGGCCAGACGGCCCAGCTCTCGGATCGGAGGACCGTGGTTGTCCAGGGCGTGTGTGACACTTCCCTGCTGTGCGGACGCCTCTCCGCCAGTGTGTCGGCTCAGGAATGCAGCAAGGACCTGGAAGTAGATCTGCGTGAGGGTGGCAGGGAGCACCGAGGTCGTGTCGAGGCCCTCCCTGGAGAAGAGGTGGTCCAGACACACACAGCAGATGAGGCAGAGCGCCGGTACGTGGCACATGGGGAGCAGGAGGCGGTTCGAGGTCAGGTGACTTACGGCCCGCTCCTTCAGCGCCTCGTCCCGCTCCCAGAAGTACCGCCGCGCGTACTCCCGGATGCGCTCCAGGTCAAAGCCCAGAAGCTCCCCAATGAGGTAGCCTGAGCCTTCAAACAGGTCGGCCACGTCACGGGGCCTGCAAGTGACCAGCAGGGTGCACCAGGGCAGGATCTTCTGCCCGCAGAGTCCAGACAGGAGCTCTGCCATGGGGAGGGGGCGGTGTGGGTCAAAGGGGTCCTGGAGAACACCATCGTTGGTGAACTTGCCCCAAAATTCATCGTAGCCATCAAATATGAAGCACACCTTCTCCGGGTTGGAGATGACATAGTCAAGCACGGCCTCGGCCTGCTCGTCGCTGTCAGCGGGGAGGAAGAAGCGGAAGAGGAGGTCTTTGAGAGAGAGCGGGCGGGAGACGGAGTTGAGCTGGCGGAACTCCAGTAGGAAGAACAGCTTGAGGGCTGGGTAGGCGCCCTGGGCCCAGAGCTGTCCTAGGCTGTACATCAGCAGGGTCTTCCCTGAGCCCGCCGCCCCCAGCAGCACCGTCGCCTGCCCAGCAGTCCTCAGGAGGGACGTCACCGCCACCCTGTCCTCAACGCCACCCTCTTCCGCGTCCTGGAGGTCGGGAGAGCCGGGGGTTGCGACGTGTGCTCTAGCTGTTTTTTCTCGCCCTCGAGGGACGTTCCTGCGTCGCAGGCTGACCCACGTCTCATCCAGACACACCGCGCTGATGACATTCTTTGTGATGGTTTCGTGTTTTTGCAGCAGTAATGACTTAGTGGCCCCAGCGTAGCTATGCACATGGTCTAAGGGAAAAGGAAAAGCCATACGTCATTTCCTTTCATTGTTATGTGTTCGGTTACTAATAAGGATACTAGTCAGTACCTAAGTAAGTGTTAAGTAAATAATATAATAAGTCATCTCCCATTCTGTGTAAGATATTGTTAAATAAATGTTTTATTACACCCAACGTTTACCACAGACTTACTGTGATGTCGGCTGGCAATACATAATCATGGGCTAATACGTTGTCCTACAAACGTTTCCATAAATAAGGAACTGGCATTGATTCAATTCAATTCAATTCAATTCAATTCAATTCAATTCAATTCAATTCAATTCCACACTGAGGAGAGTACCTAGTCGTGGACGCTTCACACGGATTGGTGCAGTGGTTGACCTCTCAGCTTGATGTTGATTCTCAACGTCACCTTCAGATTAAACATGACAAAAAGCAGACTTATAGGGAGGTTTATCAGCAAACGTAAAGACCAAACCAAACACCAAGAAGTATACAGTGTGGTTGTCACATCGACACAGGGTGGCAGATGCAAACAAGCCAAAACCGGAAATGTTTGTATGAAGTGTTAGCAACCTAACATTTTAATATAACCTAACTGTGGTTGATTCCACAGCACACTACATCTGCACAGTTTGATTGATGGCTGTCACAGCCACTCAATGAAGGCCTTCACTGCTCTCTTCTCAGCCATTGGACTATGTTGCATTTGTATGACCCAGGTTGCATTAGCCCACAAACACAGTGCATGACTTAAAAGCACTCCAGGATGCTCACTTTATTTTGAGGTTAGATTTTCACCTCAAATAAATTCCCCTCAGATCTGATTATTTTCCACTGTTGTCACTACAGAAGCTGATTTCTTAACAATATGGTGGAGATACCTGTCATGGACCCAGAGACTGAAAGGAGCTGCGACTCCAGGAACATGGGCATGTTCTCGCAGCACATGCACACAGTCTCAAGGAACCGTCCACACGCCACAGGCCCCGCATCTCGGAAGTAGTCCACCAGCCAGACGGCCCTCTCCATGGGGCTGGTCAGCCGCAGCAGCTGGCCACGCGCTCCGCCGTCCACCAGGCCCCGGAGTTGGTCATGGACGCCCATCCCCTGGCCGCTGAGGACGTCCACCAGGTTCTGCCTCTGCTGCTCAAGCACTGAGAGAACACAGGAGTCCCCAGAGTCTCTGTCCTCCATCGCAACCCATCTGCCCCTGATGGTGTTAGGCCTCCTTCACTGGGCCAACAGGTGACACAGCAACACTCTATCCCTGCATGCCCGCCAAAGCTGTTAACTCTGGCTCTAAGTCAAAGATTTAAAACATTTAAGGTAAGTACATTTAGACAGCAGTGGCCCATCCACACACATGTACACAGGTTTGTACACACACACACACACACAACTTTAAGACACAAGATATGACTTCTGCCATTGAATAACTCTCACAAGCCTCCTGCATGTCATAAACTGCTCTAAGGTGGCTGCATGTCACAGAATCCATACGTAAAGAGGAAGGTGGGCGTGACAGAGCAGCAGCATCCTTTCCGTTGTATTTAGATGTGAGTAACCGACCTACAGAAAAAGCTTTCAACTGCTTGAATTCCTCATATCAGAGACGAAGGGCAGCCTTATTTTGTACTCCTCTGGGCACTAGCTAACGAACACAGGCGCCTGCTGTAGGGGCATGGGGAGGGATTCTTAATTTGAGCACAGTTCGATGAATGGACCGAATTCTTACTTTTCATCTCAACAAAATGATGACTGAACTTCAAATGATTCTCAAACATCAAAATGAAGGATGTTTAATAAATATATTTAACGTTCATGCGGAACAAGGATGACAACTTGAGTGGGTCTATTGTTTTTTGTTTTCTTTTAAAGATCACTTTCTGTTTCAGTTTTGATGCTATGCACATCACTTAGAATTACGTATAAATACATTTTGGCTATTTACCAACGCATCATTCCAAGTTACAATGAGTAGCATACCACGTTATAGCCAAACAACCAACTAACGTTAGGTATATTTGCTATAGTCTGCAGTGCACCGCAGCGCATATACAGGGACTTCCCACAATATTGACTTGATGCCTAAGCTATTGTTTCCCTCACGAGCGCAACCACTTTTGAACAAATGGCGACACCATGAATTCCCAAATTGTATGAGTTGTCAATATGATTGCAATACATGTTACCTGGAATTTAGTTTAGCGACTCTTCTTCTCTGTAGTCTACGCAGGTTGATCACAACGGTCCTGAGTTAAAACTGCCAAAACATATTGGTCCGTTGGTGATGGTTATATCCTCCAGCAGGCGGTTTAGTTTGAATGGTGGGCTCAAGGACAAGTGTGCACATGTCTATAATCGGCCAATTCACAAACACAAACCAGAAAGAAAAGAAAACGGTACATGCGTCCAACTTGTGCAGAACCGTGCATGACGTCGCACAGATAAAGTCGAAAGTGAAAGTAAAGCCCAAATTTAGTAGTGTTTCTTTTCTACTGCGTTGAAACTTGATATTGCAGGATACTGTGAGTGAAAACCACAACGATGCAAATTACAATCAAATTGTCTTATTTACAGCATGAGGATGATGAATTGACGTGCACATCCCTGTCGGGATGTCAGGAGTGCTAGCGACACCTGCCATCAAACACGTTAGTACTTTCTCCTGTTACACATGTTGTAATCTATAAACCTTTTCCCTTTTCTTCTCATTAGCAAATTGTAGTGTTTCATTTCAACACTCCAGTTAGTGGCCATAAAAAATATTGTTAAGCAGCAACAATAGTAACTGACAAGATTTTGGACCAGATTGATGAAAGACTCTGGCATATTTTGTGGGAATTATATATACAATTTTAATTATAACTTAATACAACAGTAATAGATGGGTGGTACAAACGCTTTGTATGTGTATGTGTGTGTGTGTGTGTTTGCAGCAACCCAGAAGCCTGCCTTGCAAAAGAGGATAAAAAGCAACACTTCTCAGAGGGAAGGGAAGTAAAAATAATTCTATTATTTTAGTCAATAAAAGAAATATGACAAAATGGCCTCCCCCCCACACATAAAAAAAGTCTCCATCAGTCCACAGTTTACTGTGATGTCACACAAGCGTTTTCTTCAGAAACTCAACAAGTAGATGATGAGGAAATCCAAATCCCATCTGAACGACCACATAACCCTGCAATAAGAGAGCAAAAATATGACATATGGTTAATTTATTTCTATTGTATTTGTATTACAGATGAGAAAGCAGATTGAGAGAGAGAGCGCCTACATTTTGTGTCACCACCTCAGGGTTGATGATATCAAACAAATACAGTCCCTGCCTGTCCATCAAAGCTGTCAAGCTTGGCTCCAAGTCTGGGATAGAATGGTAAAATTAGACAGAGTTGACAACACTTATACACAAACACACAGACACACACACACTGTCTCGCTCACAAAAATACATAGACATACAAACACTGATATAAAAATACACACACACAGACAAACACATTCAAAGACTTACATGATGTGACTTTGGATATCCCAATCTTTGCCACAGCCTCTCTAAAATAATTCACCAGGGCCTCTTCCAACTTTGCAAAAATGCAGAAAAATTCTTTCAGATAAGCATACAATATCACTGCATGCATGTGTGCAAGATATGTTTTTACTGTGCAACCTACCGCAATGGCATCTTGGTTTTGAAGAATCCTATCTATAGAAATACTTTGAGAAAAAAACAAAATAAATAATACAATCAGTCACTGCTAAAGGTATTGCAACATCCTGTATGTTAACAATGATGAAGTGCAGTCCATAGAAAGCAGGTGCACAGACAAGACATGCTTTTATGAACACATCCTGACACGAATCACACTTCTGCTTACTTTAAGGCCTTGGCATTCAGAATGAGTTTCTTCTCTGCGTAAGATGTGTGCACACAGACTTCCACCTCCTGAAATATGAGTTCACATCACACTCATTTCATTACGGGTAAAAAGCAAACCATTAAGCAAGAATGAAAGCAAAAGTGATCTCAGGTCTCAGAAGACTTCTGTTATAAGGCAGGATATTAGCTGACCAACATTAACATCCTTCCTTTATCTACAACACTGTTCCTTTATACCCCAGTTGTGCTGTGCTGTGCTGTGCTGTGCTGTGCTGTGCTGAGCTGTGCTGTGATGTGTTGTGTTGTGTTGTCCTGAGCTGTGCTGTGTTGTCCTGTGTTGTGTTGTGTTGTGTTGTGCTGTGCTGTGTTGTCCTGAGTTGTGCTGTGTTGTGTTGAGTTGTGTTGAGCTGAGCTGAGCTGAGCTGAGCTGAGCTGTGCTAGTGTGGCCATAGTACTGCTGAGTAACTGATTAGCTTCTGCTACAGTGTTGTTACAGGCAGGCGAATAGGTGACCAAGCTAAGCTTTGCTGACCGTCTCGAAGTACAGTGAAGGGCTGTCAGAGCTGGGGGGGCCAGGGAACAGCTCTACAGCAGCGACTGCCTTCACGTGCGTCCCGTCAGGGGCATTCCACAGCTGGGGCGCTCTCACACTCCTGGCAGTCAGCACAGCAGCCTCCGAGGACAGGATCTGATTAACAGAGGTGCCATTTCAGGACATTTCAGTGGTACAATTAGCCTGTGACAACAGATAATGAAATACAATGACTGTGTATATGTGTGTTAATTTGACAGAGAGAGAGATCATTTGTATGTGTGTGTGTGTGTGTGTGTGTGTGTGTGTGTGTGTGTGTGTGTGTGTGTGTGTGTGTGTGTGTGTGTGTGAGAGAGAGAGAGGTATGAGTGTGTGGGTCTTTGGGTGTGTCAAATAAGATAAGACAATATGGGTGTTGGCAGCCTTTCTCTGCAGTGGCGCATGAAGAAATAGAGCAAAATATTTTGGTTTTGAAACCAACAGCCGCTGGGTTTAGAAATGAGCTCAGTGCTGTAGATATCACTATACCTGCTTGATGGAGGCTGGCATTTCTGTAGATAGGTCTGTTTTGAAGAGGTCCTACAATGAATCAGGGATTTTTTTTTACTTGCAGTCATAAAGTACAGTACAGTGAATGCCCATCTCACTTCTTTCTCTGTCCTACACTGACCTCTACTGGCAAACAAATATATGACAAGCATAGCTACCGTCCCCAGCTGTCACTACACCTGACACACACTAACCTGAATTCTTAGGATCTGTCATTTAGGCCTTACAAGAAACAGTCAGGCCTTACAAAAACCGTGTACACAGGTAATACCGTTCAGAGTATGCATCAGTTAGTGCATTTAAGTGTAATAGCTTGTTTATTTATTTGGTCTAAACTGGTGCATTTAAGCATGATTATGCTGGGTCACACTTTTCCCACACTCACATGACCTGCATAGCCTAGATAAAAAGTAAGCCCCTCATATTAATATCTATATCTTTCAGATTGAACAGTATCCAATTTGTGTTTCCTAAGGTGAATCTCTTATTTTTCTACCTAACCAGTCCGAAGGTGCGTACCGTGAGCTCAGCTCCAGTGATGTTCCTGACGAAGCGTCCGTCGTGGTGAGCGGCGGACATTATTGGGTTCAGGACCTCGTCAGAGATCCAGAAGTACAGCATGCGGTCCTCGGTCAGCTGAGACGGGTGGAAGACTGAGGCATCGATGACCGCTATGGTGTTGTTATACGTGATCAGACCCTGCTCGTCGTCACAACACAAACGCAAGGTACGCGACAAATGAGCACACACTGGATCGTTATAAAAGGGCCACTTCGGAAATGATGATAGGTGTACAGTTACAGTTTGGACAGAAGTCAGACAGTTAAGCAGGCCTACGGCTTTACGACCATGAACTGACATTTTTTACATAATAAAAGTTCAGTTGTTAACAGAGCGATCAAACCATCCAATGAGACACCACAGATTATCCATCTCGTGTCCACTACCTTGTGATAAGACTCTATGTAGTTGGAGGTGATGGCCGGTGCTGAGGTCACGCCAATGTCCACTCCAATGTTCCCATCACTGAGAAACTGTTCTGTGGGTCATCATATGCATACATGTTTTTAGAGCACTGAATGAAAATCTTTCTGAACAAAACTAAAGAAAGTACCCTGGGGCCCTTTCATGAAAGTGTGAGTGTGTCTGATACAGCCAGTACCTGCTTGGTCCTGTACGAAGTCTGCCAGTATGTTCGCCACATTGTTGATCTCCTTGCAGATCTATGGTTCAGCAAAAAAATGGAAATGAATCTCAGTGATTTACTGTTTGTCTTAGAGTAAATACTGGAATATACTGAAACTCAGTGATTTACTGTTTGTCTTAAAGTAAATACTGGAATATAATGAATCCCAGTGATTTACTGTTTGTCTTATTGTAAATACTGGAATATACTGAATATCAGTGATTTACTGGCTTCTTTGTTCAAACACACTTCATATTAGTATCTCCATTTGTCAGTATTATGCTATTCATTTGAATATCTCCAGCTAAAGCTGTGTACTGTAGAATGTGTTTTGTTTGTAATGGCTTTAATTACAACTGAGAATGAAAAGAAAACGTTTCAGACTGCAGCACCGGCCTTCTTTAGTACCCTACACTTGTTATTTTCAAAAAGAACAGCAGGGGGCAGAAGTGAGACGTCAAGAGACAGTGTTTGCACACAGGCCTGTTTCTGCACTTACCTGGCCCTTAATTACCAGTTTCACCGTGAAGGTGACGAAGTCTGTGAAGACGCGTCTCAACCAGCCAGGTCTGCAGTAACAGTAATCATTAATCAGTCACAGACACAGATAGTAACAGATAACAGATAACTGCACATACTGTGCTTGCATATGGATTCATTACGTAAACGTACACTATGAACGTTGCTATAATGTTATAATCTACATGAGAATATGTGCATTTAACAGATTCAGTTCCTTCAAGATTAAGGTATTGATTTTCTACAGCACCATACAGCATTGCCTCTCTATGGCGTGCGGTGGTGGTATCTAATTCAGTCCCACCCCCACCCTCTGGTACTCATACAGCCAGGGAGGCGTTGCTTACTCTCTCTGCCCCTGCAGAATCAGCTTGAGTTTGTGGAATGTGAGGTAGCAGTCGGAGGTGTCTGCAGCCACCTTCCCAGCTCCGCAGTCTGACACGAGAGAGGAGAAGTGTTATAGTATTTGTTGTTATACCACGCAGAAGAAATGCATTGGAATAGCAGAAAACACACAGGGGCTAACACACAGGGGCTAACATTCAGGGGGTAACACATGGGGGCTAACACACAGGGCCTAACACTCAGGGGCTAACACACAGGAGCTAACACACAGGAGCTAACACTCAGGGGCTAACATTCAGGGGGTAACACATGGGGGCTAACGCACAGGGCCTAACACACAGCCATTACAACATAACACAAGGAGGAGAGCGACAGCAGTATTGCAAGCTAATGCCACACACAAAAAGGACACATGAATTACATTCTAATATCGAACATTACCAGTTACGGAACACTCAGAACTCCCTCAAGGCATGCTGGGAACTATACAGTCACTTACTTACATACGTACAGGGAATCTCCGCTAACCCCTATGTCCCCCAGGGATCCTACATACTTAAAGACTTATACCTTACCTGTGCTGAAAGTCACTAAAGCATTAAGGCACTAAACAGGACTAAAGCATCTACTGAGTCAGTTGATGTAATGCAATGTGGTAATATGTAAGGAGGCGAAGGAACAATAAAGAAGCTACTTACAAAGCTTTGGGTTGATGCCAAGGTCAATCTGAGATTCAATCTCAAAGTCAACAGTCTGTGAGACCTTAATGCTGTAAAACATGAGTAGGGAGAAATTTAGAAAATGAATGAATTCACAAAATCACACATAATACTTCAAATTATGACTTACAACCGACTGCACACCGATTCACAGGTATGTCCTAAAACTGTACATCATAAGAATAGGAATTTTGAGGTAAAATGTCACAATGACGGTTTGTTCATGAACAGTATCCAATCAAGTACAAAGAGGCCTAAAGACTGTAAAAGCCTGATTGTCTTCCCTTCACCTGGGAATGATGCCATGACCTTCAGAGGAGATTCTTTCTGGTCCTTTCTGTGCCAGAGAACCTAATCTCCGAAGGCTACTCTCCCTATTGCATATGTGACCCAATTAGCACTCAGTACTTACAGCCAGCTTCCATAGCCATATTTGATGGTCCCCTTGAACACCGCAGACACATTTGAGATGGCAATGCCAATCCCTTCCCCGGCACGCAGCTCCACCTCACTGCGACCAATCGATAGGTTGTGGATCTCCAGGCTGCCGTGACGGTGAGAGAAATTAAAACAAGAAGTTTATAAGGCAAAAAAATAAAAGGGAGACATTTCTGCACATCTACTGTAAAGTATGAATCCCACTCACTTGTGAAGTCCATAGGACACTTTCCCAAACACCATCATGTTCTTCTCTCCCTCAATGCTGGGGTATTTTGCATGCTGAAAAGCGGCCTCGATCACACGTGTGGTTTTCTCATTTACTATGGCCATAAAAAGAAGGTTTTACCCGGGGATTAGCAGACCTCCAGTCAGTATCTATTATCGGTGAGAAACATCCCGCACAACACACCGAGACATACAGTCCATTCCTAAAACTGTAACATAATTCTCAAGAATCACATTGGGCTTTTATTATTGTCTCAAATCTTACATGTTACAATTCACAATGGATGCATTGTTGTAAATAAGACAACTTTTACTCGCTGTCAAAATGAAAGCAGAGACAGAAACAGTATCAACAGTCCATTCCTAAAACTGTAACATAATTCTCAAGAATCACATTGGGCTTTTATTATTGTCTCAAATCTTACATGTTACAATTCACAATGGATGCATTGTTGGAAATAAGACAAAATGAAAGCAGAGACAGAAACAGTATCAACAACACAACCAGCATGAAGAGTGATAGTAGCAGATTGGAGAGAGGGCTAGTTTGTCGCCACCCTGTAGGTTACGTGAGCGTATGAAGGGAAAGGGCTTTACTCACAGACCAGCGCAGCCGGGTAGGTGAGCCTGCAGACGGCCCCTGTGAACCTGTACGCCTCCTCTGGAGTCAGACACGCCCGGCCCAGACTCGCCAGGCACAGGAGCGGGAGCAGCAGCAACAACATCACACACAACCTCATCACGACACGACCCCACAACAACTGCCAGCTGACTTTCAGCAACGACCGCTCTGCAGGACAGGGGAAGAGAGCCAGACCATAAGGGGGGGGGGGGAGAGGGCGGGGGCTAGAATGTCCCGGAAGGGGGCCTCATAGAAGGGCCTGGATTGGGTTAAGGAGGCTGGACATGCCAAGCACTTCCCTGAAGTTGAAATATCAATATTATTGTTTTGGGCCTCCTTTGGAATGCGTTGAGGAGAGGGGTTACTGTGGGAGGGGGGGGTAGGGTTTTTGTTGTTGTTTTGGGCCTCCTTTGGTATGCGTTGAGGAGAGGGGTTACTGTGGGACTGTAGACATCAGGCAGAGAGCAACATGTGTATATGTACATAAGGAACATCCCCAACAATCTTATCACCCCCTGCTCACACACATGTCAACAATACTGCTGTTTCAGCATCATGATGTATATTATTTTCTGTATGTCTCATAGGATACATACAGATCATGTTTTCCTACCAACCCTGTGATTCCTGAGTCTGTAACCCATCCAAATGAGCTGGTCTTAGGTATTTGCATTTTATTTGTGTTTCTATAATCAACAGTACAGTACTTCCAGCGATAGGAGCTTTGCTGGTAAAGGTCTGAAGACATACACATGTGTGAACTGCACATAACAGCCCTTTCCCCACAGACCCCCATGTTGTCTTCCTTCCTCCAATTTATGACAACTGTATATTAAGCTCCTCTCACTGTGCCAGCAAACTGTCTGCGTGAGAGAGCACTGGTGTGTGTGTGTGTGTGTATGTGAGACAGAGGGAACGTCAATGAACTGAATGAACTGAACTCTGCAAAAACGAGTATTACTCCATCTTTAACCAACTCTTCCGATTCTTCACATCCCAGTATGACAAAGCTTTGCTTAAGGAACAGACAGCTCAGCTGCCCAAATACCACAACCACCTCAAGCACTAAACTGCGGCCATGTTTGCCACCCTTTGTGACAGTTTAGCTGGTGATTTAGTCTCCCCCTCTGTTCTCTCCTCTTTAACTTAAGGAAGCAGGGTGAAGTGAGGAGCCGGACGGGTCCTGAGGGAATGTTTTGGCAGCCATGGGATGTCAGATGACCAGTAGTGACCCCTGCACTTCTAGAGAAGGAGGCTGGACTGTTCCAGAAGAATGCACCCCTAGACACAGCTCAGGAAATGTGGAATTGAATAACATGTTTTCTTTCACTCCAAAAAAAAACAGGACAAGACACAAAAACAACCAAGGTAAAAAACCAACCAATTGACCTAGAGAATCCAGTGGAGGTTCTTAAAGGTTTTGTGATCAATTTCAGTGTGTATAGCAGAACTCTGACATTTCAAAAGAGGTCCAGAGAGAGGGAGAGATGTCAAATAAAGAGACAGGAAAATATGTTTGATTAATAAAAATGTATTATTTTAATCCTGTACAGAAATAGATACACTTCCATTACATTCACAGCAAAACTGTTTTCTGTTTCCTACCATAACATAAAGACATTTCCTTTTTTTAAATACAGTAGGTGGATTAAACCTTCACTGAGCGTCTGTGGTGCAGAACATGAGAAATATGGCATCAGTCAAGCTTGCGTCTCCTGTAATTGTCCCATGACTATTTAGAAAAACCAAAGTGCCATTGTGTCAGAGAAGAACAGAGAACTCCTGTCCCAGTCCTTGTTTGGTTAATCCTGCTATTAAGATTCACCCTAATGAAGCGAAGTTTGCATATTAGCTTCACTTTCTATGGGGCATGTTCATGCTCATATGCCTGTTTAACGTCACCTTGACTCATCCGTTATACACTGAAAAAGCAAACAAAAATCATGTGCTTACAAATAAAATGAAGCACAAACATTTTAAAGCAGGATGCAAATACTAATCTGCACCCTTTGGCTTTCGAAGAACCCAAATGAAGCACACTCAGTTGAAATGTTGCTAAAGATACACAGAAAAGTGAAAGGGGTGAAACTAAATTGATAGCAGTCATTATGTCAGTGTCCAATCAAGGCGTGAGGAATCTGAAGCAGGCGGGATTGTGATCTGTGTCTTCAGCACAACCTTGGAGACTAGCAGCTTAGAGGCCTCCCAGAAAATGAAACACTGATGACAAGAGGCTTGCATAAGAGAACTTCAAAACAGCAGCTCTGCTCCACTTGGCCACAGATTGAGAGGTTCTCTAAAGTGCCCTGGCCACTCTATATACAGAATTATTGACATGTTTACAGTTTATGTACAAACGTTTGGCAAAAGAGTAGGAAGAACTTGGAATATATCTTTTGAACTTCAGAGTTCGTTTGGTTTATGGTTTTGGTCATGAAGCCAAAGACTTCAAGGTGCACCATCACAAAGAGACATCATCATCATCATCATCAATGAAAATTTGCGGTTTATTCCGAGAAATTGTGAGGTCTCGTCTCCATCCCCTCTTGTTTGGGAATGTTGCAAGGTTGTGGTGTAAGTGTCTTTCGCTCCATCCAGCATCGTCAAGACCTACGGCCCTATCTTCTCTTCAGCCTGTGCGTCCAACAGGAGGGGGTTCTACTACCCTCAGTTTGCCCCCATCTGGGGCGCTTCCGGGATGAGCGAGGCAAAGAAGGTCTTGAAGAAGATCCAGGTGGTCCAGACTATAGACACCCGGTGTGGAGGGACCAAGACTGGGGTGAGGGGATGTGGGGCTTGGCCCTCTGGTTCTGCTGCGGCCTCCGGACCCTCTCCTTCAGCAGGGGGCTCTGCCTGTGGATGACAGACACACACACACACGGTGAGGACCCAGGACAGCACACTAAAGGGTGAAACTGGAAGAGTAACTGGTCCCATTGCGTATGAAATACCTTTATTATGTCATGCTAATGCTAAAAATGAATAATTTGGTGTATCGCTCCAATATTGCTTAAATGTATTTTAAATATTACTAAACCTTGACTTAACCCCAAGTACATTTTATAACAACATACAAGAAGGTCCCTGTACTGTACTATCAAAGAATAGCTTTATAGGCCATATTAGATGCACTACATTTCCCATGATGCTTTGCAACTAAGAAATTCCAGAGTCATCTGCGATCTAGAATAGATGACAGGACTCCAGATAGTACAAAAAAAAAAAAGACAGCCTTTGTCCTTTCCTAACCACTTTCCCTTGACCTTGATGGAAAACGTCATGAGGTCAAGTGAAGATGTGAAGGAGAATTCATAATAATACACAACTGCGGTGATGAGAGAATCTGACTGCACTGCAGCAACATTTAAAGACACACACCAATAACATCCTCATAATTACATGGCCTAGTTAGTTATTGGTGTGTGTCTTTAAATGTTGCTGCTGCAATGAATTGTGGGTAGTAGTACTAAGTACTATATTCCTCCCTCTTATAAAGGAGATAAGAAATGAAGCATTGAAGCACCTTTCCTAAGCATTTTGAGAATTTGACCAGCTCTCCTTATGACTACCACTTAGATACCTCCAGGTCATTTCACTCAGTCAGGAACCTTCCCAAGCAAAAAAGACTATCCAATCACAGCCCAGGAGTGGCATAGGATACCCTGCAGTGTAAAGCTCACTATGAAGAAAAGTGACTTCATTTAGCTGCTTTCGATTAATTGTCGTCTTTCACTTCGCACAAATGAGAGCTTGATACTGCAGGCACCATCCTACCAGAGGAACCATTCTCTGTGACCTGAATTAACCGAGAGGCTGCATTTCCTGTTTGAGAACAGATGGCCTCCAACAAACAAAGCCTTCCTGCTTAGAACAGGTGTCTAAGGAAGGGGGAAGGGAGGGGGGGTGGAGACATGCCAAACTGGTCCTGATGCAAAAAAAACAACAAACAAAACTCGGCACCGACCGAATCCTTTGCATTGTTGTTGTTTTACACCAGTATCGCGTGTCGCTGCTTACCGGCTCATTGTGTTGGTTCTGGTTGTTCAGGTTGTTCAGGTTCTGGATGACCTCTGGGGCGGGTTCATTCACAGCCCTGGCCACGGGCCTCCGTCGAAAGGGGAACCAGCCAGCGGTGTGTCTAAAAGGAGAAAGAAAAAAGAAAAAAAGAAGCAAGCGCTTAATGTCAGGTCTTCTTTTTACTTGTTTCACTTTACTCTTATTTTTTATCATTTTAATTCTTTATTGTCTTTCCTGCTATTGTATATGTAAAGGACATTGAGTTGCACATGTGCATGAAATGCGCTATATAAATAAAATGGCCTTGCCTTCCGCAAGGAGAAAATGGCAGCTTATGAAAGCATATAGCCTTCGTCCCAACTATCTCAATACCTTCCCCAATTTCTAACAGAGCAAACTAACGAACGACTCAAAAATAAATCTGCCCCAGAGCACTCATAGATAGAAACCTGAAATTGTGAAACTCTTCTTACAATCGTCCATTTGCACAGAAAGCCTTTGTCACATTCTCAGTGTCATCAGCCTCCTCGACGCGCCATAGAAGCCAGGAAGAAATGGAGGGGAAATAGAGTCCAGTGCCAATGGCCCTTAAGTCACTAACACCAAGACCAAGTCAAACAAGCAACCTGACTCCAGATTAAGATTAATGGAAACGAAGAGGAGTGATGTGGGGGTAGAGATGAAGAACAGTGGGGCTGTGCTTAAAATAATCTCACCAGAGCAACTCTGAATATTTTGAAAGACTGGGACCATTTTTAATTGGCAAAATGTGGAGCTTGAAGTAAAGCCAGTCACTAACCACTGCGCCTGAGGAAGGGAGCAAGCGTGTGTGTGTGTGTGTGTGTGTGTGTGTGTGTGTGTGTGTACACTGCCACGTCAGCACGGATTCGTTTATCGGTAAACACTGAAGTCCTTGAGCTGCCATCCAGGCCTAATCTCTGCCGTGCAGCTGTGGAGTTTGGGGAGACCTCCCAGGCCACATCCACTCATCCACAGGGAGACGCCGAAGCTCTTGCATTCAAAAGAAGCCTCTGTCTGTGTGTGTGTGTGTGTGTGTGTGTGTGCCACAGTGGCTGCTGTTCAGGCCATGCTGTTTCTCTTTTACTAACCCTTGCCCCTCGCTACCCCTCGTTTCCCTCTCTCCTCTCCTGCTCTTTCATCCCTTCCTCCCTCCCTCCCTTCCTCATTTCCCTTCTCTCTCCTCGCTCCATTCCTCCACCTCTTTCCACACTTCAGAGCTATGAGGGCCAGAGTGCTGAGTCGAGCTAAGTTATATAACCGTGGGAAGTCTGTGACAGCCAGACTGGACCAAGGACAGGGCCTGCATGTGCCTCCTCATCTGACTCTACACAGTAACAAGAACGCCACAGACAATAGCCTTTTTAACAGTCACGGTGATGGTATCAATGAAAGGGTTTTTGTCTTGCAATACAACCACAATATTATTGACATTAATGGGCTTGTCACTACTGTCATATAAGATTAACATTAACAGCAATGGCCACAGAAACAGGTAATAGTACTACTGGTGGTGACAGTGCTACTTACAGGCACATGAGGAGCAGGCTGCAGGTACTAGTAGTGATAATATAGTTGCATCTCTTCAGTAGTAAGAGTATTACAAACACAGGTAGGTAAGGTAAGGTAAGAGCAGACTGCAGGTACTAGTAGTATTGTTGCAGTAAGAGTAATATTAGTACTCATGGCGATAGACACTTACAGGTACATGAGCAGCAGGCTGCTCATGACAAGGATGAAGCGACTGAGGCTGGAGTAAAAGTAGACGATGCTGAGGAACACGCCGAGACGGGCGGCAGTGTACAACCAGTCCAGCCAATCACGGTTCATCTCCTCCTCATCCTCCATCACAGGCCCGCCCTGCGCATTCATTCGCAGGTTCTGATTGGCTCCCTCCGGGTTGATGAATGCAGGATCTGCGGCATTCTGATTGGCTGGCAAATTGTCAATGGGCGCTTGATTGGGCAGTCCGGCAGGGACTGCGGCTTGGTGGGGTGCGACAGGCAGAGTGGTGCCGACGGTGGAGGCCAGCGACGTAGAGGAGGCAGCAGCCATGGCAGCTTGGCTGGACAACAAGAAACACCACAGATCAGCAGAGCACAAGGGGCACAGGACATGTGATGGAGATCATTTCCAAGCACTGTTAATGACTTAAGAATATATTAATCAAGTGCCTTGTATTAATATATTCCTTGGATGAATTATGTGCTTATGAAAGCAGGAACATGGCGTTTCTGTGTGTGCGTGTGTGTGTGTGTAACTTAGATTATTAGGTGCCACTTAGTCTGCATATGTACAAGAGCATGTTTAGACCAGAGATGATAAGAAGGGTCGAACTGTGCTTCTTTCGACCTTGTGCAAAACTTCCATCCGTACCACGTTGTTTTCCCTGCTGAACGCTAAACTTCTGTCTATATGAACCTTGTGCGATGTGTTTATCATTGCTTCACTTTCAGCCTTGTGCTGGGAGTGAGCCCGATTGCGATTGTTGTTGTTTGTCTAATAAATATACTTATGTGCAGCTCTGGAGTCCTGAGGTAACTAGGGTGAATTTTCACCTGTGTGCTTTGTATTATGTTTGCACTTCACATTATAAAGCTTTTATATCCCTCTGTCAAATGAGTGTGTGTAACCCCCCCCATTTCTTTCTGTGAAGTGCATTGTGTAACCTCTTGGTATGAAATGCGCGTATAAATAAAGTTTGATTTGATTTGTTTAGTTGTGTAACCGGGTAACCTCAAGCTAGGAACGCCCATTTGTCTCCCTTTCATAATGTGTGACTACAGGGTAAGAGATGGTCTGGGAAACACTTGTAAAAAAAAAAAAGTAAACAACTTCAGTAAGGAATGCCTTTCAAGTCTTGGTAAAATGCTACTTACAAGAGCATGTATTCCTTTTGATCATAGCTAATGCGACTGCATGTAGTACTTTCAGTCTGAAATGTACTGATACCAAATCGGTATTTCTTAATGCATGTATTGTCTGAAATACTTGTGCTAGTATCTTAGCACTAATACTAAACTGGTACTTAGTAGTGCATATAGTACTGTCTGCAATACGTGTGCTAGTATCTTAGCACTAATACTAAACTGGTACTTACTAATGCATGTAGAACTGTCTGAAATACTTGTGCTAGTATCTTAGCACTAATACTAAACTGGTACTTACTAATGCATGTAGTACTGTCTGAAATACTTGTGCTAGTATCTTAGCACTAATACTAAACTGGTACTTACTAAAGCATGTAGAACTGTCGGAAATACTTGTGCTAGTATCTTAGCACTAATACTAAACGGGTACTTACTAATGCATGTAGTACTGTCTGAAATACGTGTGCTAGTATCTTAGCACTAATACTAAACTGGTACTTACTAATGCATGTAGTACTGTCTGAAATACGTGTGCTAGTATCTTAGCACTAATACTAAACTGGTACTTACTAATGCATGTAGAACTGTCTGAAATACTTGTGCTAGTATCTTATCACTAATACTAAACTGGTACTTACTAATGCATGTAGTACTGTCGGAAATACTTGTGCTAGTATCTTAGCACTAATACTAAACTGGTACTTACTAATGCATGTAGTACTGTCGGGCATACATATGCTGGAGCCAGAGCAGCTGCTGGGGGCTGTAGAGTGAGTAGGTGGGGAAGTCGGGGTGGGCCATCGTTGCAGCTCCAGCCCTGAGGAGACAAGAGACGGAGAACCTCGGTCACCATGACAACCTCGCTCTAGACACCAGACTGCCAGCCAACACAGCACTGCGAGATGCCGGCGCCTGATATTATTCACTGGGCTGGTTGAGGAACATGACCAGACAGGGTGGTGCGCTGTCTATCTAATGCGCTCAGCTCCCTGGCTCTGTGGAGTGGCTTGCAGAAACCAGAGATGCATCATTAGCGCGTGATCTTCCCACATGCGACAGTATCTCACATGAACAGATGGTGGCGTAGGCTCACGTCAGCAAATTACGGATTACAACTTCAAGACTGCTGGCTCCATTGTTTGCAAAGTTGCACGCGTGACACGGACATTAGCCTCGATAAAAAAAGTTTTATAATGGAAGGAGCTGAAGAGTCACTCTGGCACTCTGTTGCAACAATAAAACCAAAGGCCCATAAAAACAGCATGGTGCTGGCTGTATGAGGCAGATAACAGCAACACGGGTGAAGAGAAAGACCAGGAACAGAAACCCAGCCTGCACTGGTGACTCTGATAACTCACGTGGCCACAGGAGTCGAGGTTGGAGTGGGGTGCCCGCGGTGTCTCAGGCCGCCAGTAGAGGGCATCTGGGGAGCGTGTGCGGACGGAGGTGGGGTAGACACCTCAGCAGGCTGCCTGGCTTCTTCTGACGAGGGTGGGGAGGATTCCTCTGCTCTAACCTGAAAGAACAAGAGACAAAGGCACCGTCAGAGGATGAAAAGGATAATGGACGCTTGGGGAAAAACAGATCACCTTTCTGGGCACATCAGCATTTTGAGGTCTAAAAGTGGCTTTGAATATGATATCTAATCCTACATTGTACAACTATTTTCACAAAGACTGTACTTAAAATGATTCCACCCCTGCAATTTGTGCTCCGAGGGAAAAGACCTGAGACACTCAGGGGATGTGGCGGACACAGAGTGTGTGACTGACTGGCGTGTGTGTTGCAGCTGTGCTGTGGAGGCGTTGTGGCGGACACATAGTGTGTGACTGACTGGTGTGTGTGTTTCAGCTCTGGAGTCGTGCAGGCCTGTGAGAAGTAGGACTCCTGGGGGAGTTGAATGAGAGAAGGCACGCAGCTGTGTCCCTTCCACCCACTGAGGTACTGAGTTAGAGCGGTGATCTCCAGGGAGCACACACACACACACACACACACACACACACACACACACACACACACACACACACACACACACACACACACACACACACACACACACACACACACACACACACACACACAGTTTCACAGATGGAAACTGAAAAAACATCCCTTATACCACAACTTGTGGTTGAAGGCTAATGGGGAAACACCCAGGAATTCTAAGTTATTCTCATGAAATGCTAACTTGACATTAGCACAGAACACTAACTTGCCTATCATGCTTACTAAGCAAGTACACCTGCTAAGCTTCAGCAGGCATGCTAGAACACTTCCGTTTACTAAAGGCTTACTGCTGCACGCCCTCATCTTTAGTCTTTCCAATGAACAGTATGAATAATGTATTAAAAGATCACGTGCGTAATATAATATATAACGCACTACTGTCTCATCCTGTCATTTTATATTATGTTTTCGTGTTTGTTTAACTGTGTATTGCACAATGCGTTGTAAAGATACCTGTGCAAAAATGTAAAGAAGAGACACCTTTTGTACTTCATAATGTAACAGTGACTTTGGTTCTGAATCTGTATTTTCTCCAGCAAGGACAGGTGGATTGTGAAACTACAGTCCAGTGAACTGCCCAGGAAGAGGAGGATAAGGTGGGCTATACCTTGGGTCTGGCGCCTTGTTGAGTTTCAGGCTGGGGTCTGAAAGCACACACCAGGTGTACGATAGGCATGTGGTCTCCCTGTGAGTTAGAAAGACACCATATGGTTAGAATACGCCGCACAGTCCATACGCTACACTTTGCAAAGTTCCTTAACTAACTTCAGAGTGTCATTCAACAAATGAGGCAATAGATTTAGTTTTCTTCAAAAGGTAATCTGAGTATGTACTAGTATTAGTAAAGTCAAGAGGTTGAGCTGAGTGTTTAACACTGACTCATGTTCTGCCGTGCCATATTTCCACACGCTGATAAGAAGTAGGCAAACCTTTACACTGAGGACAAACTTAAGAGCTGCTACTGAACTGGCAGCCATTCAAAAACATGACACCTGTCCTAGAACACATAACAATAGCGGTGACAGAATCCATGAGAGCTTCTATGTGCTTAAAATGCTTTAACAGTCTGAACCGTGCGCTGCTTGTGGCACAGGCTGTATGACTGTAATTGGAGTCTACACTGTCCTCCATTGCCAAACAAAACGTGGACAAGTCATCCTCTACAAACAATGCTCGTTTGTTATTCTTTGTTTGTGTAGAGTAGGTGTAGTTGTGAAGGAGACTTAAAGTTGCCCCATGTATTTGGAACGGAGTAGACGATTGGGGAACTTGTGATTGTATGGCAGTGTGTATTGGGGTAACGATAAGTTCAAATATCTCCAAGTGCTTGACCTAGTGCATATATATTTACCTTTCTGAAGGCGTCTCTGATGGGCAGGTTGTCTGGAAGCATCTTGCCAGAGTAAATAAGTCTCTGGTCTTTCTCCGCCTAGGTTATGGTAGAGGAACAAGATAAGAGAACTAGACAGCTGGCGATCGATCACACGCCCTAATCAGACTTCCATTTAATTTTATCCGAAGGACGAGTAGGTACATTGTATTAAACATTCAGAAAAATATCTTGATAGGCTAATTTTTCGGTTATGTTGGCACATCGGATTACAACAACTGCCACACTTCCATAATAACAGCGTTCGACAAAGGGCAAGGGTCGATTGGTTCCCAAACTAGCTTAGCACATTTAAGGACAATGGGTAACAGTCAGTTTCCCCAGACAAAAAAACATCAAGTGAATGTCACTGCAGATGTATTAAATCAAAAACGCCTGAACAGTTTAAGAGCTACCATTATTTAGCTAGCGTTAGCATGGAGTTCGTTAGTAGCTACGACATAACATTCCATCAGTGTCACTTACTGGACAGGAGGGATAAACCCGTGACAAATGTTTCTTCAAATCCAAGACCTTCCAGTTTAACTCCACTCCTTCGATTATTTCGTCTCCATCCTCTTGCCTAGGTGTTTTAACAACCAATGTCATGGTGTTTGGGTCAGGGGAAGAACTTCTGTCGCTCATCTCGCCTGTGGATCAACGCTGAGTTTATGGATGTTTGGCTAGCTAGCTAGCTAACTGGCTACGTAGCCACTACACCGTGGCTAAAAACAACTAGCTACAACAAAGAATAGCTATAAAAGAATACTGCGTTTTCATACGGTCAGTTGTCTAAATTACCCTGACGTGCCTGTCAAACACACCAAACACTAATCCCCCCCTCTTTACACCGGAAATCAAGACGGTCGAATAAGTGGAAGTTTGAAGAATGAGACAATTGAGGAAATATAACTAGCAGGGTGTGTTGTTTCCAAACACGCGGTGGCCGCTTGCTATTGGCTAAAAGAAATTCGAGTTCAGACGTGGAGTCTTCCAGGAAGTATTGTTCTGTACGCAAGCTCAGTGCAAGGCCTCAGGCAAATCACCTTTGGGTTGCATCAGTCTTTGTTTTGCTTAACTATAACTACACAACTCCCCCAATTACTTATACGCCATGCTTTTTGCCTTCCGGTACAATCCCAGAGAATGTATATGTCGGAAAAATGACTAATTATGTAAACACAATTTATTTAATTACACAGGTGTTGAATTACATGTATCACAAAGTGATGAAAATTAAAAGGCCACTGTTTCAGGAGCATAGTTAAAACTGCACCCCTTGTCATAATAAGTTGTTTACCGTTGGTGTTTATACAAATTATATCCATGTGACAATAATAATTGAACAACCAGATTGATATTAAATTTACAATATACAGACATAGATTAGATTAATACGGCTAGTTTGCATTTCCTTCAAATGATTAGGCAGCTGCAAGTCACGGCAAACTAGCTTTTCTGTGTAGTGTATTGTTTGGTTGAGTTGGGGTCATTGACAGTAGAAGGTGAGAACATTCTGTTGGTTCCCTCTGATGAGCAGGACTGGAGGGCGAAGGTCACGTGACAGCGTCTCCAGCCAAGCCATGTAGAGGGCGCTTGGACACACTCCTCTCTTGACAACGGGCAGGGTCCTAAAGGTCAGAGCAGACAGGAAATTAGGACTCTATCTGGTGGACAGAGGTCTATGGTGGTCTATCAATGGTCTATATCTATGGTTAAACCCCATACATTCTATCTGAGGTCCATCCTTTAAAGCATGCCCATTTCTAAAGCATGCCCAGCGCTCAAAACACTTCTGTGTCCAAATCATTTGATGTGTGATGTCATGATGTCTTACATACACGACAATGAGGGCAGCATCGCGTGAGTTATCACGTAGGACCTCATTCAGCTGGATCTGTCGGTGAGACTGCAATACCAGACATATATAACACCAGAACCACAAGACATAAATGACACGAGACTCAAACACAAAAAATCCATCACAATGAGAGATACAGATGTGTAGGCAAAAGAAAAATCATTAGAAGCATAAAAATGCCAAATTAATTCTATAATTGAGACATTGAATGCATTACTAAGAGATTTCTGCATGACACCACATGTTGAAGCCCATTTCTCAGGCCATTCAGTACATTCAGGTTTAGGAGTCACCTTGGCTTTATGACTCTCCATCTCTTCGTTGGACACCTCCCAGGGGTAGTCCTTCAGCCCTGCCTCTGAGTCCTCGCTCTTGTTGATTGGGTTCACTCTGTACGGCGCGATCAGGTCCTCAAACCTCTTCACACTGTCAGGACAGAGAGCGTTCTTTACTGACTCCATTTGACTGTGAATTACTGCATGGTTATACGAGAGGAAGATGGGGTATGCGTGAACCGTACTGTTCAGGCTGAGGCTTGTCATCGATGTCGGGGAGAACCTGGACCTCGTGGAACCCTAATCGAAATTTACTGATAAGGGACATCACCCTGGAGGAAACACAGAGAGCCCCCTTAATACTGTGGATTGGAGAAATATGTACTGGAATGGATAACTCTTGCAGAGATTTTTGTCTTAAGACAGACACAACACATTTAGGCCCAAAGCCTTACTTCCCTCAACCTTTTTTCAACATGGACTACAACCCATTCTTCTCCTTTCTTTTGGTAAGCACTAATTGTTGGTGCATTGTACAAAATACAATATTAATGCTGAATATTTTTGGAATATGTAACGTTTTCCAGAAGACCATCAGCGGTCTGCCACACATGCAGTGTTAATAGTCAGTGGCTCACTCACTCGTTCTTCCGCTCCTCCATGTTCTCGACATCTCCCCGCACAAACACACGCACCTTACACTTTGCCCAGCGCTTCTTGCGGGTGAGCAGATAGGGAATGAGAAGCGTCAGGCCTGCCATCACCACAGGGAAAAACCCACATTTTATCAGAGACTTAGCACACCACAGCTGCAGTTTTGACTGTGAAAGTTAAACTAACATTTCATCTTGAATATCATCACATAACCTCCAAGTGGTCTTACATAATAACATGCAGTGTACTGTACATCTGTGTACTGAAATAAAAAAGTCTTCTTCTTCACCTCCGTCATCAGACAGCCAGTACACATCAATAGTCTTCTTCTCTTGCTTTTTCTGGAACACAGTCGGGACCTGAGGCGGACGGACGGAAGCTTCCGGGCCTGAAACTAACAACCCAAAGGACTGTAACCAACCCAACAGCCTGACAGAGTGAAGAGTTCTCATCATGATAAGAGTATATAGAGAATCACACCCTTTGTGTGTTTGTGTGTGTGTGTGTGTGTGTGTGTGTGTGTGTGTGTGTGTGTGTGTGTGTGTGTGTGTGTGTGTGTGTGAAAAACCCAAAGCTCAACAGTGTTTGATTCAGTACATACATGAGACACTGGTGGGAGAGTCTGTGGGAGATCCTGTCTGCTCTGGGTGAGCCTCATATGCAGGGTTGGCTGTCAAACAGAGTATTAGCTTGAGGTTACTTTAACAGCCCAAAGAAAAAAATAAACATTCCACAGTGTGCCTCAGTAAAATTTATAATGCATGAATGCTGCAGTATATGGCATCAATACATACATATTTATCATCAGTCTTTTACGTGTTCATAAAATGTTTAGAATGTATCTTGAAATATTTCATGCGTGTGGAAAGAATGTGTAACAGGATTTGTTTTCAAAGGGAATGCTCTTGTTATGCTTACTGTGAGCTTGCATCTGCCAAGACATTACCAGGCCATCTTTCATTCGGAGCACACACACACCATAGTGAAGGTCAAAAGCATCACTGCAACACAGACACATTAGCTTAGCAAACATTCTGAGTGCGCCCTAATGTTCATTGCACAAGCCCTACTGACAATGTTTTGAAATGACTATGCATTCTGAAGGTGAATGTGCCTTTCTAACTTACTGTAAGATGCCGATGTAACTATCCATACAGCTTGCTCTGCATTTTCTCCAGTTCTTTTTGAAACCCATCATCAAGATGTTTGGGCGCATACGACCCAAACCTGCTCCCTAATGAACAACAGACAGTGAGGGTTGCTTAATTTCATTTAATTCACTTATGTTCAAAGTTTAATTTCATAATATTTTATGTTTATTTTATTTGATATTTGATCTATTGGTTTTATCAATAGTTTTTTCAAAACATATTCCATCTCGTATCATTGTTTGATGAGCCCTAGGGAGGAGCAGAAGGGGAATAAGGCAGGTATTGACCTGCAGCAGCATCTGCACTCCAGAGCGTAGGTCATCGGCCACCACACCGTGGTAAAAGGACTTAATTCGCCGCTGGTTGAGCCAAGCTGTGTGATCGTCGTTGCAGGCAGAATCCACAGCATTGGGAGAAGGGCTCTCCTGAGGGTTAAAAGAGTGTTTTTTTTTTCAGGGGAAGGTGAAAAAGTTTTAAAGAGACTTTTGGGCTGAAGTTGGGTTACATCGAACATCATCAAAACTTGCTGTGGATGAAACATTCAGAGGTGCAGTAAGTCATTTTAATTGTCATAAAATAAAAAGGCTTGTAGATAATAACAATGTAATTCCAAGGGACCAATGAAAAGATGTTTCCTGATATCCTCGTGTATTTCATGTATTTCGGTCCTCAGTTTGGGGTAATAACAAGAAAGAAAGATATGAAC
>NC_045154.1:19652117-19737117 GCF_900700415.2 Clupea harengus
TGGGAGCGATGGCGTTCAGCTCAGCTGGACATTAGGAAATGTGAGGTTACATCAATGTTTGAAATCACAAAACATAATTGAGTAGAGGAGTTATTGATAGACAGGAGGGTAGATGAAAGCTGTCTGAAAGACTTAAGAGACAGACAGATAGACATACAACGTGAAGAAAGACAGATTTCATAGATTAAACCAGGCCTGTTTCGCTGTCTCACCGATGAGGATAAAGCAGACGGCAATTATGTAGGCCAGAAGGTAGGCTCTGTAAGGCTCGTCGTTCTTCCCATAACCTTTCCCAAAGAAGCCAATGAGTGGGTAGAGGTTATCCTTACAGAGACACTGCAGGTGAAAGACAAAAACATTGTTGATTGTTGACAAAAACAGAGTCCTAAGACAACAGTTCACTCTGAAATTGACTGTTCCAGGGTCCACTGATACTTGCAGAAGAGTAGAAAAGTTACACACACACACACACACACACACACACACACACACACACTGTCAAAACCATAAAGCTTCGGCATGTTCACACACACACACTGTCAAAACCATAAAGCTTCGGCATGTTCACACACACACTGTCAGAACAATAAAGCTTCTGCAGGCCCGTTCTCACACAGCAACTGATTTGTCCAACATGGCTGACGAGGCTCTCGCATAGCAACCGACTGCACCAGTGTCGGCTGCCATGCTGTCTTCACCTTCAGTCGATTTTACCCAGGGATCCCTGTACTCCTGTATCATTAACACTGTGAATCACCGGCTTAAGATCTGACTACCAGCCATGGCGTAATTACCTGGAACACTTTAGGCGCTGAGACCAGGCAGGCCAAAGCAGAGGAGAGCGTGGCCCCAAATATCCCAGCTGTGATCAAGGGGCCAAAGGCTGACACCACGCTCATACTCTGAGGAGACAACACAAAACAGGCACCATTTTAGTCACCTTTATTTATGTGCAACATTGATGTTTATCTGAGGTGGTTTCCCTGTACACGACTCCTTCTGGGTGAAATGAAAATGGCCAAAGCGACCCTGTGTCTCATGTAGAATCCTAGAAAAACAATATCTCCATGTGTTACCTATGTGATATATGTGTATATATAGTATATTGTAGATGGTAGTCGGTGGTACCTGATAGTAGTTGCTAAAGCCATAGGCCTAAAAAAACAATATCTCCATGTGTTACCTATTTGATATAAGTATATATTGTAGATGGTAGTCGGTGGTACCTGATAGAAGTTGCTGATGCCATAGGCACAGGTTTTGTTGGAGATGCATTCACTGAAGTTCCAGCCGTAGTGACAGCCCATGCCCAAGCAGTCTCCATTATCAGGCCCAGAGATTGTGTCATTGATGTACCCAGATGCATCTCGCACCACACACGCCCCTAATATACACACAGGGTTACTGCCAGGTGCTGGTGCAACGGACATTACATTCGAAATATACCCATTTAAAGGAAAGTGAATTAAATACATGCGATGGGATTGCAGAATGACTAGCAATTTAAAATGGTAAAAGAAATGGAGAACTAATTTCCATTATCCAAACAGACACACACACGCACACACACACACACACACACACACACACACACACACACACACACACACACACACACACACACACACACACACACACACATACACACACACACACATACACACACACATACATACACACCCACGCAAGCACACGGGGCACACACAAACAGACGATGACTTAAATTAAAATGGACATAATTAAGGCTAACCTATTGTGGCTGATATGAGCAGGTAAGATATTGTAGTCCAGAAAATAGCAAACAGTGTCCCTTTGGGGATAGCCACAGTGGGATCCTGTAGGGATGAGATGAGGATCATGTGGATGTATTGAGCATTTACAAAAAGGACTCTCAATGCTGGCGACAAACAGCCAAATCAATATTGTATGTGTCTGTGAATAGATCACCAGTAGCCTGGCCCGGACGTCTCTATTCCACATCTGTGTAATTCCTGTGTAATCTGTGTGCGAACTTCATTGCTCTCAAGATTGACTGTGCGTTATTCATCTGCAACCTTTCTAGAACATTTATGGTACATATGGACTCTTTTGGATGATGACTTTTACAATAATCTCAGCACTCTACTTCACTGTAAATGTCAAATGTATTAAATGTGTTTGTGAAGAGGAGCCAGACAGCAATGATTGAGTAGATGATTTAAACCTGCCCTTTGGGTATCCAAAGATGTGTGTTTGTGAAGAGGAGCCAGACAGCAATGATTGAGCAGGTGAGATAACCCTACCTTCAGATCTCCAGAGATGTTGGCTCCAGCCAGGATCCCTGTGGCCGAGGGGAAGAAGATGGAGAACATTCCAAAGAAGTTTTCCTTCGAACCAGGCCAGCTGGGCACAAAGTTTTCAGCAAAGATGTCCGCTGTTGAACACAACCCACGCATGCTTTGGGATATAATTCATCAATATAGTCTTTATGTTAGTATTTAATTAGACTATAGTTAAATGAACATTAATACTTCCAAAAGGAATATCTTGAACATTAGCATAAATTATCAATATATTCTTTAAGTGAGTATTAATGTAAGCTTTAGTGTACTTTGTAGTTTGTATATTCTACGATTTCATAATAGCTGTTTTCTAAATATATGATTAAGCATGTGATGCAGAGAGTATTGCACATTGCACATCTTATCAGGTTACTACTAAATGTGTGTAAAATTAACATTGTTTGGGTCCTATCCATTGGGTTAAGCAGTCAGCTCTGAAGCTACACATTGTTTACTGACCTCGGTAGCTGTAGAAGCCTTTGGCCTGCTTCTCAGGGGTGGCAGGCATCACCGTGCCAACGAAGTAGCTGGCAAAGGAGACCATGATGACCATGAAGAACAGAACCTGAGCCTGAGAAATTGGTAGAACACAAGGTGACCCTCTGATTGGATCGACTGTTTTAAAGCAAATAATATCAGCAAAGGCATCTAAAATGGGAAAATACAAAAACAACTATCTGTCTCTTAGTCTGAGCCATAACCTTCCTTTAAGGCCAACGCACACCACAGACCCCCGGCCCATATTCTAACCATAGCCCTTTGCCCAACTTCAATTTTGAGATATTTACAGGAAAATATACACTTACCGGCCACTTCATTAAGTACACCGGTTCAACTGCTCGTTAAAGTAAATATCTAATCAGCCAATCACTTGGCAGAAACTCAATGCATTTAGGCATGTAAAAATGGTCAAGAGGATCTTAAATTCAAACCAAACATCAAAATGGGGAAGAAAGGTGATTTAAGAGACTTTGAACGTGGCCTGGTTGTTGGTGCCAGACGGGCTGGTCTGAGTATTTCAGAAGCTGCTGATCTACTGGGATTTTTACCCACCACCATCTTTAGGGTTACAGAGAATGGTCCGAAAAAGAAAAAATATCCAGAGAGCAGCACTTCGTTGGGCGAAAATGCCTTGTTGATGCCAGAGGTCAGAGGAAAATGGCCAGACTGGTTCAAGATGATAGAAAGGAAACAGTAACTGAAATAACCAGTCGTTACAACCAAGGTATGCAGAAGAGCATCTCTGAACGCACAACACGTCGAACCTTGAAGCAGATGGGCTACAGCAGCAGAAGACCACACCGGGTGCCCCTCCTGTAAGCTACGAACAGGAAACTGAGGCTACAATTTGCGCGGGCTCACCAAAATTGGACAATGGAAGATTGGAAAAATGTCGCCTAGTCTGATGAGTCTCGATTTCTGCTGTGACATTCAGATGGTAGGGTCAGAATTTGGCGTAAACAACAGGAAAGTATGGATCCATCCTGCCTTGTATCAATGGTTCAGGCTGGTGGTGGTGGTGTAATGGTGTGGGGGATATTTTCTTGGCACACTTTAGGCCCCTTAGTTCGTATAAACGCCACAGCCTACCTGGGTATTGTTGCTGACCATGTCCATCCCTTTATGACCACATTGTACTCATCTTCTGATGGCTACTTCCGGCAGGATAATGTGCCATGTCACAAAGCTCAAAGCATCTCAAACTGGTTTCTGACGATTAGTTCACTGTACTCCAGTGGCCTCTACAATCATCAGCTCTCAATCCAATAGAACATCTTTGGGATGTGGTGGAATGGGAGATTCGCATCATGGATGTGCAGCCGACAAATCTGCAGCAACTGCGTGATGCGCTCATGACAATATGGAAAAATATGGAAAATACCTGAGGAATGTTTCCAGCAGCTTGTTGAATCTATGCCACAAATAATGAAGGCAGTTCTGAAGGCAAAAAGAGGACCAACATGGTACTAACAAGGTGTACCTAAGGAAGGGGCCGGTGAGTATATACTGTATATATATATAATATAAGAAGATATATTATACTAATAAAACAATTTATACTAGATATTGTTAGGTGAAAATTCACCCTAGTTACCTCAGGACTGCGGAGCTGCACATAAGTATATTTATTAGACAAACAACAACTGCAATTGGGCTCACTCCCAGCACAAGGCTGAAAGTGAAGCCCTGATAAACACATCGCACAAGGTTTATATAGACAGAAGTTTAGTTTTCAGCAGGGCTAACCACGTAGTGGATCTCTGACGTCCGAGGCTCCCTATATTGCAAGGATCGCAGTTTTGCACAAGGTCGGAAGAAGCTTATCACCTCTGGTCTAAACATGCTCTTGTACAAATGCAGACTAAGTGGCACCTAATAATCTAAGTTACACACACGCAGAAACACAGAAAAACCATGTTCCTGCTTACATAAGTACATGATTCATATAAGGTAATTAATATTACGAGGCACTTGATTATTATATTCTTAAGTCATTAACAGTGTTTGGAAATGATCTCCATCAGATATATATATTTGTTTTGTGCGTTTTTGTTGTGGATTAACATATGTGTGTATTGTTATAAGCATAATGGTTTAAGACTAGTTAGATGGTCACAAACCTTTGATTCCCACTCCATCCCCGCCATGGAGATGGCCAGTAGACAGGTGACAGTGATGACTCCAATGATCCGGATGTCATTTGTGGGATCTACAATGCCAGAGCCATGCTCCTAAAATGACATGCAAAGGAGAATGAATTTAATATGTGCAAAAAAATAATC
This sequence comes from Clupea harengus, assembly GCF_900700415.2. Lineage (NCBI taxonomy): Eukaryota > Metazoa > Chordata > Actinopteri > Clupeiformes > Clupeidae > Clupea > Clupea harengus. The sequence goes on from NC_045154.1 coordinate 19,657,222, forward strand.
CTTGGGTAAACAGCGTTTATCTCATAGTTTTGCTACATTAACGTGACACTTTTTACACTAATTACTCTATTGCCAAACTAGGATGTATTATGAAGTTATTTATGCACTCACATATCAGAGGGTTTAGGCTAAATCCTGCCTGTTTGTACCTGTATTAGATAAATGCACAGGAAGTAGGCTAAAGCTTAAACAAATCCCCAAAAAAATAAATAAATAAACAAAAAAATAAAAGCATTAACATCTCATGTCTTCAAATGCTGTTTTTTCATACTATTTATTCCACTAAGCCCTCTTCTACACTGAGGAGTGCTCTTCCACAAATGGGCTGAGCACAGCACTATTTCGCTGGACCCACATGCATCAGCTCCTGCACGGTCTCTGCGAAGCCGACCGTATGCATGGCAACGGCCACAGCGTTTGCGAAGGCAAAGATGAGGCCGATGGAGCCGCCCAGCTCCGGACCCAGACTGCGGGAGATCAGGAAGTACGTCCCACCTGTGCCACAGACAGACACAGGGCACTTACTGGAGAACTACTGCAGTTTAACACATTTAAATGTAAAGAGGATATCCTGATATATGTGACACAGACAGACAGATGGCACTTAGTGGAATACTACTGCAGTTTAACACATTTAAAAGTAAAGAGTATGTCCTGAGATCTGTGGTCAGAGGCCAGTTCATATTTATTCACTTATTTATTAGATTCCTCTATTACGAAGAAGTGTGGAACTAATTTAATCCAACATAGACTTTTAAGCACAAAGTGTATATCCTAAATTTGGCAGCAAGAAAACACGACATCGTTATTTCTACGTGTAATCCTGCTTAAGGAACACAGGTAGGTACATTATGAATCATGGCGTGTTTTTGACATGTAAGACCCAGAACACATAGGTCACACTTTGCTGCACCAAGACAATTTTAAACATTAGATACCACAGAAAGCAAAGAAAGAGTTGTCACACAGAGGCCTTAACTAATATTAAGTGTTGTAGTCAATGCTTAAATTAATACATGTTGACAGTACCATTTAATCGTATGATATGTAATACTATTATGTTAAATGTCAAGTGGAGCTTGTGATAGTGCACACTGAGAACCACATACCGCCCTTGACTTTGCCGTTGGTGGCTATGGCCGAGACGGAGAGGCCAGTGACTCCTGTGATGCAGGATGAGAGGAGGATGATGACCCAGGTGAGGCCTGAACAGGGGGACAGGTGGGAGGACATGTAATCAGACCAGTGCCTTAGCCAGCGGCCAGGTGCTGCACGTTAGGTTACTATGGTGCTAAATCCGCCCCTAGCCTGCTGAGATTAAGTGTTTCTGATCAGGTTTCAAAGACTGAGGGGTCTTCTGAGTGGTTTTCATGGAAAAGAAAAAAAGGAAAGAGAGGGAGGGAGAGAGAGAGAAAGAGAGAGTGTGTGTACACCTGTGTGTCTCTTGTGCATGTACAGTATGTGTGTGTGTGTGTGTGTGTGCATGTGTGTGTGTGTGTGTGAGAGAGAGAGTGTGTGTACGCCTGTGTGTCTCTTGTGTATGTGTGTGTGCATTTGTATGTATGTGTGTGTGTGTGTGAGAAAGAGAGAGAGAGTCTGTGTACGCCTGTTTGTCTCTTGTGTATTTATGTGTGTGTGCATGTGTATATGCGTGTGTGTGTGAGAGAGACAGAGAGAGAGAGAGAGAGAGCGAAAGAGAGAGAGAGCATGAAAGAGAGAAAATGATAAACACACCGATCCCTGCCTGTGCAGTGATCCAAGGCAGCCGTAGATAGAGAATAACTCCCCAGATGTTCAGCATGCACCGAATCTAAAGACAAAATGGAAACCCATCCAGATAAGAACAACCAGGAATAGATCAGTTTCATAAGCTTCATACCTGCTGCTACGGCCTAAAGAGATGTGAAGCACTTTTTGCATTGGGCGCCTTTTCAAAGTGACAGGACTTGAACAAAACCATACACTTCATCATCATTAACAGGCCAATACTCATGTATCATCCTCATGTATATCATCACATGGAAAATGTATATATGAATAATGTATCATATGGATGCACATAATGATAATACAAATTAGGAATAGCACGTATACAAACAAACCACTATGCCAGATTATTAATAATGAAACACCTATTCTCTGCAGGTTCAGGAAGGCCCTAACAGTACCAAGCCCAGGCCATTTGATAAATAATCACCTCCACTGAACAATAAATCACTTCGTATGAAAGCATCTCCTGGAAGATTTTAAATAATGAAATTCCCCCCCACAGATTAGATTAAGTGTCCTTTGGTGTTATACATTATACATTCATTATATATAATTAATAAGAACAAAGTACATTTTATATGACTATGTGCTGTTAAAAGATGTGTAAGTTATGGTAAGGTGTAGGGGTTAGTGCCATTATAATATGCTCGCACTAAAGAAGTGCATGTTACTGTCTATCGCCTAGCATCAATAGACTCTAATGAGTCATAATGTGAAGTGGGAACCCAAATGTGTCCAACCGTAACGCCTTGCACCCATCCGAAGCGTGTTGGTTCTGCGGGTGGCTTGGCAGCCTTCTCCTCGTCCTCTGGGTTCTCTGTGCTCGCCCCTTGGCCCTCTCCAGCTCCGGGCTCCTCATAGAGAGGAGGAGGACAGCCATCATCCTGGCAAAGATATATTCATAGATGTGTATCAGCCTTTGTTATTGTTATTATTATTATTATTATTATTATTTATTATACGTATTATCATAAACATTCAGTACTGTATATATACACATCCTGTCACAAGAACCCCTTTTTATATCCCATTAATTCTTGCTGCATACATTTAGTGTGTATACATGTGTATTTTTTTAGTTTACCACACAATAATGCAGCTACAAGTAATGTATGGAAATAACACATTTAATTACATTAACATAACACAAACACAAATAACACACAACACAAATAATTAAATTTCACAGCTCCATTATCTCATGTTTTAACACTGTCAAACAGCCTCCTGAAGGCCTTAGAAGGTTAAGGGATGAGACAAAAAAAAAGTGTTACAGCACCTACTATGATGATGATGAACTCATATCAGCACAAATTATTCTTACAAAAAATTAGGGTTGCAAGTCAGAGGATGTTACGAGCCTAAACTGCGAGTCTGACCTCCTGGTTGGAGTGCAGCTGGAACAGGGACGGTCTGAAGCGCCGTCTCCCCGCCACCTCGGTGTTGGAGTAGAAGGCATACTGTGGTGGCGCGTCTAGCGTGTCATAGCCAGACATGACACGGGAGCCGCGAGACGCCACGCTGCTGCCACTGTAGCTTATACTCTCTCCGTCCACGACACCAGACCTGGTCTCCCGCTCCACTCCGGTGGCAGAGCACCTGCCTCTCATGGGGCAGAGATTAAACACATCGGTTCCTGGCTGGGGCTCCTCCATGGCCTGAGGAAGTGCGGTGACTGTTTGGAGAAACAGATGCTGAGGAGGCTTATATATATATAACGTGTCCCTGCGGTTAAAACAGCCATTTTGGCCTTGTAATGAGACCTGAGGAACAAGCTCATTGGACCCACACTGGAGGACTTTTTCAGTGATGGGTGACTCCTCATAATTGCGCCCTGAGGCCCTGCTGTGCGAGAGCAGAACTTGCACACACCATTAGAACAATGAGTCATCAAGATCTAAAGGTAGATGACCTTCAGCATAGATCTCAAGGAGACGGCCCAGGAAGGGTTGGCTACGACTTATTGTTTGTCGGTCATGGTTCAAATCAAAAATCACTTTCACTGCCGTCACTGAAGTGGGAGCAGTACAGTTTGTTTGGGTATGAGGATTGATGAGGTCCTGGAGAAACGCACACAGTTCATCATCCTCTAAAGCACCAAACAGAGGGCCCTGAAATGGTGCTGCGCTCGGTAGATGGCCAGTCTCCAACAGACTGTGGAGAGCCAGCATGTTGTCATTAGTTGGACTTCTCGGCTGAAACCAATCGAGGGCTAGCATGCAGAGAGATTATAGGGACTTCAGGAGAGTTCTGAGACTTCTTCACCAACCTGGTGACATTGAGGAAAGTTTTACTTGGCAAGGGAATCTACACAAGGAAAATCACCATGAAGAAGTCATCGTGAAAAACAACACTTACATAATGAACATGGCGGTTTTGATTACACCATAGAATATCAAGAGGTGACCTTGGCCTCTGTTTGTTGTAATGCTGTGTAAAACAGCCCGACAAATGGATTCGGTTTCAGCTGAGAGGCCACTGAGCCCGCAGCGATGAATGAGCACTTTTGTAGTTCCTCATTAACTTCTGTCCACAGAGCCATATGATACCTGCTAAAATAATTATTAACGGCAATTTCCAAAAAATCTGTTTTCTTTGTAATTAATTACATTTGTTACTTGGTATCATTATTATATATTATATATTATCATAGTTATAAGATATCACAAATGTTTTTTATCCTATTTATGTTTTGCATTGATGAATCCTATTCAACACAGTATATATATGATGTGCGGAGGAAACAACTATGTTTTTATATTAAAGAGATCCATTTTCTGACCTGTGCTAAGAAAAAATACAACACACACAGCCTTACTTATAAAAAACGTTTTTATTTGCATTAAAAATTCATTCAACATCAACTAAATTGATACTGATCCAGACCCCGGTGACGAGACGCGATGTTGCCACGGAGATCTCCTGTGTCGCTGACAGCGGAGCGGTGCCACCCTGGTGTTGTGAAATAGCCGGGTTATAGCGGATGTGTGGCATCGGCCTGATTCACAACACCAGCTGCGGCACACACACCTGGCTCGCTCGGCCTCACACACGCTCACGTCCGTCGTACCACAGCAAGAGCACTCCAGGTCCAGGATTTCTTCACACAGGCTCGCAAGACCTCGGTCCCCAATGCAGGAGTAGAGACAGAAAAAAAAACAGACATGCAGACACACTAGAGACTCCATCCTCAGACTGGAGATGGTGTTAGGGCAGGGTGGGTGAGGAGCACCTCAGTGGTGATACCTATCCATTAATACCAGCTGCTTTCTGTCAGAAATGCAAAACCAGCCGGGCTTAGTGAGGTTACATTTAGGAGAGGGTGCGGCGGGGGGGGCGAGGACGCCGTTGCAGCAAGGCAAAGTGGCAGAGCCAACGCCTCCATCTGTGGGCTCCGCGGGCATCTTCCCCCCCGATCGCACCATCTGCCGGGGGGATCTCAGTCACACTGAGACACTTCCCTACTGCAGTTTCGTCTAGAGAACTTCATTAAGCTCAGGCTGAGGGGAAATTAGAATACACTTTTGTTGACTGCTGGCAATTTAACTGTAGACATATATTTCACTGCTTTTAAATGGTCCATTAAGTTTTGCAAGTTCCATTAATGGTGAAATAGAGTGACAAAAATCCAGCAATGGCAATGGGATTTAGATTGCTTGTGCAATGCCAGATATCGCCTGGGACTCTAAAGTAGAGATGAGGGGCAAGCAAAACAAGGTTACAAATAGGCAATGGACTGCATAGTATGACATGCAGAACAAGACCTTTTGGAAACACTTCAGCCAGATTAGAATTTACAATCTCTATTGCATTCGGATTGCCATTCCAAATTTAGAGGCTCTCTCAAATCTCGACCTGGTGCCTGTAAGTCACCAACATCGATCCCTCAATCCAAATGTACGAGCCACCAGCATCTCTACAGGGTCAGAGCGGACTCCCATGGTGGCAAGTCAGAAGGGAGTTAGCTAGAAACGCAAACATCACAGAGAACAGCTTTAGAAAGAGCATTGAACTCGCTTCACCTCGGCCATTTGGGGCTATGGCTGAGACAAAGGGGGAATAAATAACCAATGACTTAGAAACATAACTGACGGAAAAACATGTCCATTTTCTGCTACAGTGGGAGAGGCATAGTCTCTCCAGCCTGGAAATATGCATTTTCACTAAGCGGGCTGCCTTTGTATGAAGTGAAAAACGAAAAACTGACAGAATGAAAAGGGGAAAATGTATCCATAAAATGGATTTATGATGAAAACGAACAGAACCAGAACCAAACTGAAAGTTATTCTTTATTTATTCAAATTATGAAAAATACACACAAACAAACAAAAACAATGGGGTGGGGTAGCAGAGGGAATATGAACAAACTCAACCAGAAGGACAGGCTGGGGGGGCGGGGGGCAACAGTCAACATGATGGATGTGTGGGGGGGGTGATGGTGGAAAACTCGGGAAAAAGCGTAGTAACTGAATTGCTGCAGTGTGTGTGTATGTGTGTGTGTGTGTGTGTGTTCTGGAGTGGGATGGGCTCAGTTCATCAGAACCTCCATCTGGACCAGTCGGGCGTTAGTGTCTCCCGCCATGCGGTACGGGATCATACCGGCGAACGTGATGAGGGCCCTGGCCTGACTGCGCAGTTGCTGCATACACAAGAGAAGCAAGAGAACCAAGCACACAGAACCGTGTTAGAACCTGCTCATAATACAGGGAATTCAACATGGCGGTTATCATGGGATATTTCTCAAGTCCTTGACATTATTTTCATCATTAATACTGTCGGGATTATTTCCCTTTTATCACTAAAAAGTACATACATTACATGGTCCTACTGACCACTCAATCAAACAAACTAGAAACTACTCAATCTAATATATTACATGGCTAGCTAATTTGATTACTACTTCCTAGTGTGCCCTTATAAACTGTGGCTGATTAAGGTTTGTTTCATTATTTGATTGAATTCCAAATTCATATATTTCTTTCTCTATAATAGATGACTTTTGTTAAGACAGTTTCATCCTCGACAGCATTAGGCTTGCACTAATAACTGCGCTAATAACAATCTACTCTAGATAATTAAAACACTATCTAAAACATGGATGGTTGCCAATCGACTCCTGGCCCTCTCTCCCTTACCGAGTCTCTGTCCTCCAGGGGGCGCTGTGGCCGTCCAGGGGTGCCCGCTGTTGCCCCCTTTAAACGTTTGTACTGCGTGTACAGGATGTTCATGGTGGCCAGAAGGACTTCTGACAAATTGTGCCGCACCTGCAAGCAGAAAACAACAACGACGACGAGGATGAACAATAAGTAGATGCTGGAGTTATATAATAAAGCACTCATCGTTATCCATGGGAGGATCGGATAACGAGGCAGGTTTTCAGTGCAAGGACAGATGGCAGAGGCTAACGTGGCAAACACTAGTGGCGGAGGAAGCCAATTCCCGCATGGCGTATCCTACGGCAAACGCCCAAAGAACATAACATAACATACTTCATGTACTCTCTGAGTCCTAGGTCACATTGGATTAAAGGAGTTTGCCAAAAGAAGGAGTGCAAGCCTAGTGAATTAGACCTCATCGCTGAAGTTGCGGAATGCTGCTATCCTCTCCTCCACGCTGTCTTGGCTGAGGGGAACCAGCTTCAACCTCTCGATGATCTGAGAGAGAGAAAGAGAGAAGAGAGAGATAAACATCACTACTCTGAGTAGACGCTCAAGAGACTCGTTCATGGCGGCTGGGATGGTGGCGGTGGGCTTACGTCGTAGGCCTGGTCAATATGGCCGGCGTGGTACTCGTCAAAAAAGGTGATGAGGTCCAACAGGAGGTAGAAGGTGCTGTCCACAGACTTCTCCCCGGCCACACCACTGGTCCGATACCTGAGCCATCACACACACACACACACACACACACACACACACACACACACACACACACACACACACACACACACACACACACACACACACACACACACACACACACACACACACACACACACACACACACACACACACACACACACACACACACACACACACTCATTCATTTCAAATGATCAATCACACTTTCAGCAGTCTTAAATTCAATATAGATTAATAAACGATTTAAATGGACCAGCAAATAATGGCTACAGTACATACTAGCCGTAATGTTAACTAATGTGGCCACAAGATGGACTACTGTGATAATAAGCTAATTAAGTATTAAGTAGAAATGAAGTGTAGTCAACTGATGAAGCAAGGACTACGGGTTTGAAAGGCGGTGCTCACCGTTCTGCGATGGCCACAGCCATGTTCCTCAGACGCTCCTTATTGGACTGGGGGGCGCTGATCTGGGCCACGACGGGACTCAGGAGCCTGTTAATCAGCTCCAGAACCTTGTCTGGATTCTGTGCAAAAAATAAAACAAAGCAAAATGGGAGATCTGCGAGATCTGATACAAAGTTTTTCAAATGGCTCTGCCATAATCACACTTGATGCATGTTATAGCATGGCGGAACACCACCCACCCTGCTGGTGTGTGACAGTGGGATGATATCTCTACAGACCGTAGAGGGACATTCCACAGATAAGTGAATATCAGAAACCTGTTTCTGGCTAGGACTGTTTTTTTCAGAAGTGTAACATAATTTAATATATTTTAGCTTTTGAACTTCGAAACATGACTGATATTAGGTCTCATGTCCAATCACAGGTGGTGATGATTTAGTTTAATACTCAAGCATGTTCATGAAGCATAATCTAAGGAAATGAGGTCAGGCCCTTCCTCCTCATGCAAGATTTCCTAGATTTGTTTTTAAAGATTTTCCTCCCATTTAAAAAAAAAAAAGAAAATCTGAAGAGGAAACTGCAAGGTAGGATATTTTAAAGACATTTAAGTTATAAAAGTAGTAGTAAAATAAAACCCTTTGTGAATATTGCATCTGATCTCTCTCTCTCCCTGCCTCTATCCATCTCTAGTTTCATCTGATTTGGTCGACTGCAGAATGGTGCCAGCGTGAGTGTACTGCACTGCGGAGACCATGGTCGATCCTGGCACTTCTTCCGTGGTCGTGACAACCACACCCATCACCAGCCTACGGTTCCTTCCGTCCCCGCGCCACCCACCACCCCCCCGCCCCCCCTCATCCGCACGGCACCTCCTCCTCTTTTACCTTTGCCAGCTCGTGGAGCTTGACGGCTTCTTCAAACAGGCCCTTGTTCTCGGCCTCCGAGGCCACCTTGGTGATGATGGCACGCGTGTCTCCGGCAAACTTGTCAATCACCCCCGGCTGCGGAACAGACACAAACAGCTGTTTGAAGACTTGGAATACTAATGGGTGTTCTAATGTTCCGAGGTGATTGGGAACAATGGAACGCTATGTGCCTTAGAACTCCCCCCAGACAAAAGCATTTATCAGCAGTGGAGTTTTTTTTTTTTATCTGGTGCAACAATGACTGAGCACAATAATGAATAGAATGGAGGAAGGAAGGGGAAAAGTTGTGGAGAGCATTGTATTTGATGAGGCGGAAATCAGTGAAAACATTGTGCCAGTTGTGCCGTTGGCCAGATAATACAGACGAGAAGCACAAAGGGCCCACCTTTCGGCTGCCATCTTTTTCCAGTCTTCCCAGGAGCATGTCGAACTGTTGATGAATGAGAGGGACACACACAGCACTGTTAGGAGGTTATGGTAATCAGAGTCACACAAAGACTCTACCGGTAATGTGAACATGCCATTCCCTGCGCATTTACAGACACGCAGAAGTATGCCACACGGGCGGGCGGGTACACACACACACACACACACACACACACACACACACCTCTCGACTCTCGATGACCAGTTCACTGACGCAGCGCATGAACATGTTCTCTCCTTGGCTGTCCTTCTCGTTCCTGTGAGTAGATTAGACACAGACATGCATGAGTTGCTTCTCAGAACGGTTCCCTGGGACAGACACACAGACACGCACGCACGCACGCACACACACACACACAAACACACACACACACACGCACGCGCCCGTAATCACTCCAGCAGCCCAAGTCACCCACACCCCAGAGCTACAGGAACCATCGTAAAACGGCTTTCCAGAAGAAGAAAAAAAAGAGTCACACACACACACACTTGTGAAAGCTGCTTGCATTATTCATTTTCCGGCTCTCCTAAGTAATTCACGAAGGCCCCCCATCCCCGCGACACAGTTTTATCCCTGCTAGACTTTCCATTTAAGCCTCAAAGTGTCTCTTAAGAAACAGGCCTTTCAGATCCAACACCCTTCTGTGCCTGATAACACACTCAAGAGCAGAGAGCAGGATTGTGTGTGTGTGTGTGTGTGTGTGTGTGTGTGTGTGTGTGTGTGTGTGTGTGTGTGTGTGTGTGTGTGTGTGTGTGTGTGTGTGTGTGTGTGTGTGTGTGTGTGTGTGTGTGTGTGTGTGTGTGTGTCTTATGCCCATCTTGCCACAGCGAGGCAAATGTACTGCAATTCACTACTGGGCACAAGCTTGCACATGGCGTTTGGAAGTATGCATGTACAAATATATATGTGTGCCTGGCTCACTTTTCATATCACTATTGAAAGTAGACTGAGGCACTTCTGGCACTAACGGTGCCCCTATGTGAAACTATAGATCTGTGCATATACATTTCTACATCTATAGCTATATCTATCTTTATATGGTATGTGTGCGTGTCTTTCCTCTGTCAGACAAACAAAGACTGTAATACACTCTAAAGCTGCAGCATGTGTGTGTGTGTGTGTGTGTGTGTCCCACCTTAAGAAGTAGAAGTACTGCAGTGCCTCTCTGGGGTCAGTGGACTCAAACTTGCGCGTGTAGAGCATCAGCAGTCTGATGAAGTTGAGCCGCCGCACCATGTGAGGGTCTCCAGGCTCCTGGCTCACTGCAGCACACACACCAACACACCCATTACAAACACACACACACACACACACACACACCAGATCCCCCATTTCACACACACACACGACACAATGGACACATGCATCTCTGCTGAAAATTCCACTATCTGATAAAAGGTAAGCAATAAGGTTAGCAGTCTTTAAAGGGTAGAAGGAGTAGGCACTGGCATCCTTTAACCCTGAACAGTTGGTGGAGACTGTACAGCACAGGTGTTAGGGCCATCATCTTACTTTAGCTTTGTGCTAACGTTCATCACCATCATTATCATTATTCTCTCCATTTCCTCCCTGTATCTCACACAGCTGGGCGCTCTGTCCGGATGACTTGAGCAGGAGCCTGAATTCATAGAGCACCAGGGCCACGTGCACGGCCAACATTACAACTAGAATCATTCACCACCTCTCCCTCCTCCTCCTCCTCCTCCTCTTCCTCCCTCCCCTGTTTTACTCACACAGCTGGGCGCTCTGCCCGGATGACTTGAGCAGGAGCCTGAGCTCGTACAGCACCAGGGCCACGTGCACGGCGTGACTCCGCAGCCTCTCCACCCGGAACAGGAAGGCCACGGCCGCCTCGAACTGGGCCGTCAGGAACAGCACCTGGAAGTAAAGGAACGGCTGCTGGCTCGCCGAGAAGTGGGACTCGCCTGGAAAAGCAGGAGGGGGATAGGTCAAAGGTCAGGCACGCACGGTCAGAGAGCAAGAGGGTAGAAAAAGAAAACCAGGAAAGAGCTTAGACGGTTGGAAAATGTGCGTATTAAGAGCGCTGATGAATGCTTTCCCATAGAGCAGAGCCGTTAAACTCTACACTCTACAGCAGGGTAATGGGGATGTGTGCAGAAAATGGATTCCTCCGACTGGGAGATGATTAAACAGGGCTGTTTTAAATAATCCTCTCCTTTCTTTGAGGTGGGGGTTTTAAAATGACTCGAGACTTATAAGCGAGAGAAAAAGACCTGTGACTTTGCATAAAAGTTAATGGCTCAGCTACTCTACAGAAAGGGTCTGCTTTTTTTTCCCCCTCTCTCCCTCTTTCTCTTTATCAGTGAGCACACGCAGAGCGCCTTCTAATGTTAAAAGCAGAGGCACAGATAAGACTATGACTCACCACTCAGGTGAGAAAAGAAGAAGCCTGGTACCTGTTCTCTCTCTCTCTCCCTCTCTCCTCTTTCTTTCTTCTCCTCCCTCTTTTTCTTTTTTCTTAAAACAAGCGGTGGGCTTAAGCTGCGAGAGTGAGTGCACGCTGGTATTCACAGACTTATCTTAGGCTGACAGATTTGAGGAGGACACAGCAGGGCCCCTGCCCCCCCCCCCCCCCCCCCCCCCCCCCAACCCAACTCCCCCCACTATCTCGCTTTCGGGGGCTGGTGGTGGCGGGTGACGATTAAGCCTCACTGTCAAGCCAGCATTAATTCCTTCACTGCTGCATCTGGGCTCCCCTTAGTCCCTCCACACACACACACACAGACACACAGACACACTCACACACACTCACCATAGTCTTCTAGAAGCTGCTTCTGAAGCTGGGCCAGGGTCAGGCGGTCCTGCGGGGAGCTGCTACCGTCGTCATCGAAACACACCTGGTTCAGCTGCGGAGGAGGAGGAGGAGGAGGAGGGGAGAGACATGATGTCACCTCAGGTTAAATCTATTCACTTCAAATTAACACAAGAGCGATATGTCCCTCCCCTGCGCGTGTGTACTCATAGACACACACACACACACACACACACACACACACACACACACACACACACACGTGTTAATCCTAGGTCAATTTCATTTGAGCTGAATTGGGGTGACGTGGAAGTGAAGACAAATGTCACCTCAGGTTAAACCCGTTCACGTCCACCCCTGCTTGACACAACAGCATAACCTCGTCGGTGCCAGAAATGAGCCTTCGCTTGAGCGTCTCTCTGCTCACCTTGAGCCACAGGTAGTCTTCCGTCTTGTCGGCCACCTCTCCGTGGTTGTCGGCGATGTCGCACTTGCCGATGAGGCAGTAGACGGCGCGCTTGTAGGGGTCGGCACTGTTCCGCAGCACCCGCCGGTAATGCAGCCGCAGCTTGTTCTCGGTGGCTGGAGCCAGACTAGAGAGGGGGAGGGGAGAGGGAGAGAGCAGGAGAGAGAGAGAGAGAGAGAGAGAGAGAGAGAGAGTATAAGAAAAACAAAAAGGAGATAGAAAGGGATGGAGGAGGAAATGGTTCCGAAAGGAGGGTGAGGGACACAGTATGTTGGGTGGGACAATGAAGTGAGAGACAGCGGAGTGAGTGAGAGAGAGCGCGCGAGAGAGAGAGAGAGCGAGAGAGAGTGAGAGAGAGAGAGAGAGAGAGAACACAAGGGACAGATTGTCAGGCAATTAGGCGTAGAGGAAGCAAGAGGGCAGGGAATGAATTAACCCTACAGTACTGCCGGTCGTGGTTGTGAGGGTCCGGTCTTACCGGCGGTCTGGGCTGCTCATGTACTCCTGGAACCAGGTCTTGAAGTCCCCTATCTGATGCTGGGCTCGGTTCACCACCTGCATGGCTGCATTCAGGTCACCGCACCGCAGGCAGTAGTAGATCAGAGCCCACACTGGGTGGCCCTCCACTTCACCGTCCTGCAGGCACACACACACACACACACACACACACACACACGTAAGCATATGACGGCACTCAGACAAACACAAGCATGAACATAGTCTGTGGATATCTGGTTTATAAACTAACGAATGCATCAAGGAGAGTCAGCGTGCGTGCGTGTGTGTGTGTGTGTGTGTGTATTACATACCTGCATGCCTGGCATAGGCCCTGGTAGTTTGATGTTGAGGAAGCTGCGTACAAGCTGATAGGTGCCGGGCACGCCCCCCAGCTGGGCCTGGTGCAGGTTCCCAAACACCGTCACCATGGTGTAGTTCTTATAGCTGACGGAGAGAGAGGAGAGGGAGGGCAAGAGAGAGAGGAAAGAGGGAGAGGAGACGGAGGGAGGGAGAGCAAGAGAGAGAGGAAAGAGGGAGAGTCAGCGAGCGAGAGAGAGGAGAGGGAGGGAGAGCGAGAGAGAAGAGAGTGAGGAAGCACGCGAGAGAGAGGGAGAGCGAGAAAGGGAAAGTGAGCAGCAGATCTAATAAGACCAAGTTCCTGCATATTTCAACATACATCACACCCCCATATGCAGGTTATGAGATATAAAGCTTGTTTTGTTCATCAGATCTGACGAAAACATCACAAGTTCAGAATGACAACTACCGGAGTATTTACAAGAATTTGCATTTGTGCCCGAGTGTTTCACAGATTATGGAGATGTGGAACTACATTTTAAGACAGCATATATTTTAAAGAGCACAATCTACTCTTTGTGCATCTGTAATACATTCCACTGTACATATGCTTGTGCTAACGCTAACTCTGTTTCAGCCCCATCATCTCCCTATGTCCCACCTGTTCTCCAGGAACTGTAACGCCTGGCGGACGAAGGCCATCTGCATGTCCACTGCTGTGCGGCTCTTCAGAGTGTCCTTGGCCGGGACCAGGAGCACGTCGGTCATCTGCTTCACCATCAGCCACATGTCCGACATGTTCTAGATACACACAAAATCACCGGAACACAACATTAGAAAGTATATGCGCACGCACACACACACAAACAATTATAGCATAACAGTTCATTTCTGAAAAATCAGTGAGGGATGATGTATGATATATTACAAAAATATATATATTATAATATTACAAAAAATAAATAAAACAGAAATCAGCACTAACAAGTTCAACATAAATTCCCTCCTGTTTGGCCGTCTCTGGATTAGCTTCTAAACAAAGTGCGTTGACTTGCGTTGACGTTTCTGAGCCTCCCATCTCTACTGCCCTGCCCCAGATGCGGAGTGTCTCTCACCTTGTCATCCAGGCTGTCGGCCACAGAGGCGCAGAGGTCCCCCAGGTTGGGCTGCACGTGGGCGCTGATGATCTTCTCATTAAAGGCGTAGATCTGAGGGCAACAGGGGGCACTGGGATGAGTGCAGGGCACAGGGGAGAGGGGTGGGATATGGGGATAAAGGAGCATGGGGCTCGGGGGGGCAGGGGGCAGATTGATCGGCAGCTGCAGGGCCCCAGGGATGGAGGGGGAGAGGGAAAGGGCAAATAGGGCAGCTCGGCTCAACCCAACCCCCATGCCGCTTGCCCCCTCTCCCCTCCACTGGGGTTACGAGGACTACGAGGTGAAACGATGGAAGATGAAAAACAAAGCCACGACGATGAGAAAGTTAAACATGTCGTCGAAAAAGAGCATGAAGATCAGGAAGACGACGCCACACGCAATGTGCCTGCACATGGCTACTGGATGAGGAAAACAATGAGTCGAAATGAAAATTTAACAAAAAGAAGAGGAGGAAAAAAAGCCAGAGGACGAGGACGTGAAACGGGACACAAGCTCACTCTTCGTGAGGCGGAAATATCCCAGCATGCTCTCTGCCAGCTGATCAATGGCTTTGATCGATATGTGCCTGGCACATACTCAACCCATTTACACCACCAACTGGTCAACATTTATCAGAGCGCAGGTTATCTAGCTTTTTGTTGCACTTGGTTAGTTATTTGTAAGACTAGTAAATAGACACGAGCTGGGTGTGTGGGATCTTCATTTATTCATTTATGGGTTTTTTTGCGTAATAATAAATTGCATAACACATGTTTTAAGGACAGAAATCATTCATAACTAATAACAGAGCAGTATATTTCCGGACGCTAATGTTCATGGGAAACGTATTTTTCTAGCAGTGACAACTCACCTGTCTGGCATAGGCCACTTCCACACTATCCAGTGCACTGCGTCCGGGAGCCCCCCCATCGCTGACGAAGCTGGGCTGCAACACAGAGGGTGCCTGGTAAGCATGGCTTTACTGTAATTCACATAACCACTTACTCTTCACAGGGGATACTACAACACCAACAGGCCTATTTGTATTTATGAGAGTGTGTGTCATTTTAGGTTTGTATGTGTATGTTAATGTGTGTGTGTGACAGAGAGGAGTAAAGAGAATGGGGAGGGGGGAAATGACACACACTGGCACACACACACACACACACACACACTCACTCTCACTCTTTATCTCTTTAATCCATGCTGCTAGAGCAATTCAAATGCGATGGCCAATGTAGCATAAAATCTACTGTGAAGAATGGGGACTGTGCATGAGCGCACACTTTCCACTAGTGTATACACACACACACACACACACACACACACACACATCCTAAATGGGCATTCAGTGCAGGGGTAACACTGACAAAACCATTGAATGGGTTTAACTGAGGGGCGGGACCGGGTAAGGGGTAATGCAACCTGTATTTGCAAAGCCA
The DNA here is from genome assembly GCF_900700415.2 of Clupea harengus. Taxonomy (NCBI): domain Eukaryota; kingdom Metazoa; phylum Chordata; class Actinopteri; order Clupeiformes; family Clupeidae; genus Clupea; species Clupea harengus. The sequence continues at coordinate 19,673,223 of NC_045154.1, forward strand.
TAGAGAGTGAAACAATACAGTGAGCACATCAACACCCTCTGAAACACACACACGCGTATATATGTGTGTGCTTATACACACAATCTCACAAAGAGGAATCATCTATAAATGTATTTGTGGGGAAAAAAGGTGGATGGAGCATAACTCTCCCCGTATTTTATGGCTTTCAAAAGCGGGAGAGGGACAGCTCAGAAATGGCAGAGTGTGTGTGTGTGTGTGTGTGTGTGTGTGTGTGCGTGTACTGCTCCTGGCTTGCACAGTGAACAGCAGGTCACACATGGAAAATTTAACTGATACTTAATAATTTAAGGCCCATCCACACGACAACGGTGAAAACTGAGTTTTCGTTACATCTTTGCCTTGCGTCCTCACGGCAATGACGTTTTCGCGGCCTGAAAACACTCAGACTTTTGAAAACCTGTTCCATTGTGAATACTTTTAAAAGTATTATAAAAAGAAAAGAAAACCCTTACCAAAGCGTACGAAGCGACAGCGAAAATTGTGTGACGCGCATCACCGTGCGCAAGGACGGGAACAGCAGTTATAAATTCCCTTTCAGGGTTGCTTTAACGACACTGCCCCAAAATTATCCAATCACGTTTCATTCACTGATAAACGTCAGTCTGAACGCTGCCCTCCAAAGCCTCCACTACATACTCAGTGGCAATGAATAGAAAATCTATTTAGGATGGTCAGACACATCATGGTTAAAAGACAATTTGTTCTATTTCCACGAGGATGACGATGTAATCTACCGGAATCACGAGCGGTCAAAACCTTTTCTGGGTTTGTTTGATATTGTAACACGCAGGGTTTAGCGAAGCTGCCACACTGCATACGTGAATACTGTTGGGACCTCCCTGCATGCTATGCGCGTTGAACTGAGTGTGTTAATTCTGTGTAAATGTTCTAAATTAGAATGTAGCTCATGTGTCCCTCTTGGTATCTAATCATATCATTTCGTCTGTGCATTTCTATTTGATGCATGTGTAGCTCCCTGTGTTCGTTTAGCGTTATCGGTCACCGTCTTTGTCGCGTCGTGTCAAAGTCAGACTTACCTCTCGATTACCTTAGCTTGTATCAAAATGTACTCTCTACATACTTTCATAATAAAGCGCTATCCAGCAAATGACTCACCTTTCGCACTTGTCTTCTTTATCGATGAACCCACTAACAAATTATGCTAAATACTAGCAATCTCAATCAGAGTACATCACTTCAGTTGAAAAATTATGTAAGCCAAAACTAATTTAGTTGTTAATTGAAAAAAAAATCATATTCAACTTATTATATTCAACTTGTCTCGTAGTGACATTGGTTTGATAATAATCTTTCTCTCTAGTTATAACCTGCAGCATAGTATATACACGAAATGTGATTTTAAACGACCTAGCTACCAACAGCGTTTTAACCACATCCGTGTGCATGCGGACGAGCTCGCGAAATGTTGTCATGTGGATGGAAATCTTTTTGAAATCGCATTGGAAAAATGTCGTTCTCAAAACACCCGTGTCGTGTGGATGGGGTCTAAAACACCAGGAGCACAACAACGACAACAAAAAACTAAACTCAAACAGCTCAGAAAGAGCCTGCACTCACACACCTAAATGAGATGCACGTGACTCACTCTTTCACTACAATTGATAGAAGGCCGTTTAATTCTTTTCCAATCTACACTGACGGCCAATTGGCCGCATCACGGCAGATAAACTGGGGTTGTAGAGGAAAGTGGTTGTAGAGGAGAGTGGTTGGCCTTGCCGTGGGACACTGAAGTGGAGTAGGCAGTTTGTAAATGTATTATTAAAACGCCATGCGCTGGGCTCGTGAAATGCGCATGCCATGTCTTCTTTCCCGTGGAGCATTTCTGCTTTCCAGCTCAAGTTATCCATGTATGCTGGAGTAAAGCTATTGAAGGAGTAGGGTCAGGAGTGGTGAAACACTGTGAGCTATATTTACATGAGTGGATGTGTGTGTGTGTGTGTGTGTGTGTGTGTGTGTGTGTGCGCGTAATGTGTAGCTGCGTGTTTCTACAAGTGCAGTGTATGAGTGTTTGGACGTGTGTGCGTGTGCATATGAGTGTATTGGATGTGCGTATGGCAATGTGTGGGTGTATACAACATGTATATAACTACATATGTGTGTGTGTGTGTGTGTGTGGCCCAGACCTCCACATCCTGGCTGAAGTCCAGCGCATCCTCCTCAGCCCCCAGCAGGGTGTGTAGAACTCTCTGCTTCACCTGCTCCCACTGCACCAGCATAGACTCCCGATGGTACTCCTCCGCAAGCAGGAACGTCTGAGAGAGAGAGAGGGGTGTGAGAGAAAGAGAAAGAAGGAGGGAGAAAAGGAGAGAAAGAGTGAGGAGGAGGGTTGAGAGAGAGAAGGGAAAGGGGAGAGAGGAAAAGGGGAGAGAAAGAGAAGGGGAGAGAGAGAGGGGGGGGAGTAGAAAGGGTGAGAATTGGAAGGGGAGAAATAGAGTGAGAGGAGGAAGGGACAGAGAGAAAGAGAACAAGAGGGAGGGAGAGAGAGAGAGAGAGAAAGCAAGATGACAGATATGGACAAGGGGAGGGGGAGAGATAAAGGAGGAGAAAAGATTAAAAAAGAATTAAATGAGGAAGGACAGAAGGAGAGAGGGATGAAGAGAGAGAGGTAGAGAGAGGGATGTAGTGAGAGAGTTAGAGAGAGAATGAGACCAAAAAAAGATGGCAAGAACAGTGCAGGAGAGAGACTTCAAACCCCCCACTGAATAAATAGGTTACAGAACATGTGACACATTAAAAATAGCTAAACGTGTTGGTGTGAGTGCTGTTAGTGTGTGTGGATATGGGTCTAAGCACTGAAGAGACACACACACACACACACACACACACACACACACACACACACACACACACACACACACACACACACACACACACACGAATGCTCTCCAGCCGAGTAGCAAGCGTGGAGAGCAACTTCATGGGCATGCAAGGTCTTAAAGTGGGTCTAGTCCTGTGAAGCTAGGCAGTGTGTGTGTGCGTGTGTGTGTGTGTGGCTAAAGGTGGGTAAGGAGTGTGGTGGCGTGTGACGCTAAGTGGGTCTGTAGCCACGGCTGCTACAGATTTAGCCAACAACCTGATTAAATCTATAGACCTCTGTCTATTTTTCGTCGTCCCTGTGGATTGCCTGGCGATAATTGCACGTGTTCCTAATTAAATGGGCTCCAAACTGCAGCGGAAGAAAAATGAAATGATTTCGGCGGGGGACTGGAGAGGGCTAATATTAGCACAAGGTGAGCCAATCGGGGCAAGCGAGGGGCAGAAGAGGCAACGTGCAGAGGTGCACTGAAGGGCTGGGTTCACAGGGTCCACTATGGTCCTCCGCATGCCTAAGACAATTACAGCCTCCAACACTTTTCTTTTGTCATGGTAAAAGTACTCGCCTCTTATCAGGGGAGTGGGTATGCGCACTCTCAATTCATTTAGTGGGGAAAATGGCGCCTTGCAATTCCCGTTCTACCTTTTTTTTTCTTTTTTTCTCTTTTTCCCCTCAGAGCAATTTTCCAGGGTGCAGTTATCACGGCTGGAGCAGGAAAAGTTTTTTATCCTGTTTCGAATGGTAAGTCCTATTGTTCACTTTATCTGGGTGGGGTGGGGCACATCAGCAGTGCAGTGGTTCGATGTGTAGGAATGGTGTGAGTTTGTCTATACACAGTGTGTGTGTGTGTGTGTGTGTGTGTTTTGTGTATGATATTGCATGTGAACAGCATGAGTGTGTGTGTGGTGTATGAAATTGCATGTGAACAGTACGAGTGAGAGTGTGTTTGTGTGTGTGTGTGTGTGTGTAACAGGGTCAGGAAACAGCGAGTGGAGAAGGACATTAGCTGGGGTTCTGTGGGCTGTAATGAAGGCTATGAGAGTGTAGAGGAGAGCACAGGAGAGGAATGAGAGTGGTATTGACCTCCAGCACAGGCCACAGATAACAGGTGAGTACTTTCTATTTTGGCACCCCTGATGAGGGGAATAGACCCATAATGGCTATTGACCTGGGGGTGGGTGGGGGGCGGGGGGGTCTGGCTATTCTCTCACCTCCTTTATCTATCTCTGTCTATTTCTTATAAACTGGGGAAGATTTTCTCTCTCTTTTTTTTGTGTGTGTGTGTGTGTGTGTGTGTGTGTGTGTGTGTGTGTGTGTGTGTGTGTGTGTGTTGGGAGGTTGTGAGGCCAGGATATGGCTCACTGGAGGGGAACGAGGAGGTCATGTGTATAAACAGGGTGGGGCAAAGGGACTTCAAGTGACTGGATAGGATAGAAAAAAAAAAGGAGAAAAGGAAAGGAAAAAAAAAAGAGAAGGATGGATGGATGGATAGATGGGCAAGCAGAGGAAAAAGTAGACGAAGAGAATGGATGGATGTATGGACAGGAGCAGAGAAGGAAAGAATGAAGAGAATGGATGGATGTATGGACAGGAGAAGAGAAGGAAAGAATGAAGCGAAGGAAGGATGTATGGACAAGAGAAGAGAAAGAAAGAATGAAGGAAAGGAAGGAAGGATGGATGGAAGGAAGGATGAATGAGGAGAGATGGACTTGCACTCACCCTGCGGCGGGACTCTTCGATGGCGGAGAGCAGGGCATTGTCCCTCTCGTTCTTCAGGAAGCCCTGTAAGGAGAAACATGGCCGGGGGTTAAGACTCGCTGCAGCCTACTTTCCACTCTGATGCCCGCAGAGCCTTCTCCCTCTCCCTCCCTCCCCCCGTCTCTCTCTCTCTTCCTCTATCACTCTCTCCCTCCCTCCCCCCGTCTCTCTCTCTATCACTCTCTTCCTCTGTGCCCCACAATTTTTCTCTTTCTCTCTCTGCATCTCTCTTTCAATTTCTTACTTATCTACTCTCTCTTTTCCTGCCTGCCTCCCCCTCTCCCTCCCTGCATCTCTCTCTCTCTCTCTCACTCCCTCCCTCCGTCCCACTCTCTTGCTTTCTGGCTGCTAGCACCACAGGCAATCAGTGGAGAATCACTATCATTATCACCAGCACAGCTAAAAATGTACGTGGAACGTTATTCCTCTCAGGCATCTAACGCGAGCTGAAATGGGCGCAGCTATGCGCAACGGCCCAATCTGCCTCCTATGTGCGTCTCACATCTTCTGGAATGTTCCAGAGATCAGATAAATAAATACACCGATAAATATCCGGGCAACTAAATAAACGACGGATTCCAAGATTACTCTTTCTTTCTGTTTGTTTGTGTGTGTGTGTGTGTGTGTGTGTGTGTGTGTGTGTGTGTGTGTGTGTGTAAAAATGTTAAAAGCCGTTGCAGACACCAGGCCCTTCTGTAAAAGAGCTTAATGAAGCCGCGAGGCTTTGAGGCGTCTCGTGGACACGCCCTATCTAACGCTTCTTCCGCTCGCTGCTCATCTTTTCCATCTAGTGTTTCGCCGCTGCAGGGCCAGGCGGCTCCGGAGTGTGTGCCGCTTCTTCAGTGCCGCCGCTCGGCGTGCAGATTCAAATCAGCTGGAAATGCGGGGCGTCGACAGAAAACCGGCCTCGCTTTAGAGCGAACAAAGACACCACGGGCGCAGGGCTACACTTTTACGTGTTTTAAAAGAGGGCAGAACGAACATATAATTCAGAGACCCAAATATGAATTTATACAACTTTACAGCATTATAAGGTCATTTGAGTTCACTCCTCTTCTGCAACTTAATTGTGTTGGACTAATGCAAAAAGATGCTGTGTCATTGACTTGTGACTGATGGCGCACACACATGTACACAAGTACATTTGCACACACATCCATATACTCATATCGCTTCCCTGCATGGAGGCAGTTTAAACCCATTTCTCTGTGAAAAGACCACACTGGTACAAGCAGCCAGCCTTGACTAGCAGGGCCGTGGGCAGTAACATACACGCGCGCACACACACACACACACACACACACACACACACACACACACACACACACACGTACATGCATACGCGAGCACGCAAAGACACACATGCATGCAAACACGCTTGGACACACATTCATGCACATATGCACACACACACGCACACACACACACGCATGTACCCACACACACACACACGTATCCACACACACACACACTCACGCAGGCAGGCACACACGCAAACTGTCTGGGGGTTGGGAGAGGCACTGGCAGCAGTATCAGAGTGGGGGTGGGGGACGCCTCGGTGAGAGAGTGGTGAAGACGGGGAGGAGAGCGAGGCAGAATAGCGAAAGAGAACACGATTGAACGAGAGAAAGAAAGCGAGGGAATAAATGAACGAGGGAGAATGTGATGGGGGGGGGAAATGGAAATGAACATAAAAAATAGCAGCGAGTAAAGAAAGAGTGAAGGACAGAACAAAAGGTGAAGCAAGAGAGAGAGAGAGAGATAACGAGAGAGGATGACAGGAGAGAAAGCGAGAGTGAGTGGAGGAAAAAAAGGGAAGGTGCAGAGAAAGTGAAAGAGAGCAAAAGAAAGAGGAAAAAAAAAGACGCACAAATCGTTTTGGGTGGGGCCGAGGATGACGACGCAAATATAGGATACAAAACGTTCCGAGAAAAAAAAGCAAAGAAAGCAAGAGTGGTTAAGTGACCCAGTGAACCAGAGTGACCAAAAAGAGATACACCAGTACGGAACAGATGTCAGTCAGCTGATGCCCAAGACTATAACGCCTGTCATTCCCTTTACATCCCGTGTGTGTGTGTGTGTGTGTGTGTGTGTGTGTGTGTGTGTGTGTGTGTGTGTGTGTGTGTGTGTATGCGGATATGTGTGTGTGTCTGTGTGAGGGAGCGTATTGTGTGGTTGTATTGCCTGTGTCTGTGTGCGTGTGTTCGTGTGCCTGTGCCTGTGCGTGTGTGTGTGTGTGTGTTGGGGGTGGGGGGGGGTGATGTTACTACTATCTTTGCACCACACCCTTCTTTCCTCAGCCTTCATCATGGTGGGCTGGAATGATGGGATGTGATAAAGACGATGCTCTTTACCCAACCTCGTCATCCTCCCCCCCATGCCCTCTCCCTTCCTCCCCCTGAGTGACTGTCATCTCCAGGTCAGACGAGAGAACTGTCAACTGCCAACCCCCTACCCTCACCCCCCAAAAAAACCCACTCGCCCCCCAAAGCCTTGTGTCTTCCTCTAGCCTCCCCTCCCCCCCACCCTGCCTGAAACCATCGCCACATCTGCAGTCTCCTCTCCCTCTTCAGCCCACGCTCCCCCGTCAAACTTTGATTGACAGCTACAAACGAGGACGGATTTATTACTTCCGCGGGAACCCAGGCGCCTAAATGACAAGTGTGAACAAAACCGTAGCCTGTGGAGCAAGCGAGGCTGCGGGTGGGGGTAGAGCGCGCGCGCGCATGTGTGTGTGTGTGTGTGTGTGTGTGTGTGTGTGTGTGTGTGTGTGTGTGTGTGTGTGTGTGTGGGTGTGCGTGTAGTCATGTGGGCCTGATTCGAGGGCTGCCTTCCTACATGCTACATATGACGACGATTTCTGACAAATAGGTTCTCTGATACAAATGAGAAAATTCAGGCGCCCCTTTCATCTTAAATGTTTTAAATGTCTCGTCTCCATCTCTTTCTTTTCGTTTCTTGCTCAGTCACTGCACCCTTTCTCTTCCCCAGCGTCTGAGGCGGAGTGACAGAGAGAGAGAGCGAGAGAGAGAGCGAGAGAGAGAGAGAGAGAGAGAGACAGAGGGGGTGACAGAGAGAGGGAGAAAAGAGTGAGAGAAGGAAAGAGAGATAGAGAGAGAGAGTAAGAAAGAAAGAGAGAGATGGAAAGAAAGAGGGAGAGGAGCGCCCCCCTCAGGCCGATTAGGGGCCCACCTCCCATCTCCCCGTCCTCACCGGAACAGGTTCAACCCAGTTTGCACCCCAGGAGCGTACAATGGAGCTATTTTTAACCGGCGGGGCTCAGGTCAGACCTCTGAAGAGGTGCTTCATGTGTGCTCGAGGAGAAAGGCACGGAGACGGGGACGGTGAAGAGGAGGACTCCTGGATACCTGTGTCCCCCCCGTCCCCCCCCCCCCCGACTGTGGTCAAGCCAGGGCACGGATGGGGCGAGTGACGCATTCCGCCCCACACTCATGTAAAGGGCTGGTCACAAACCACCATTGTACGCTCAAAAGGCGAAAATGTTTTTTTAACAATTAAATACAACAAACAGAGCCTGAATAAAGACCTTAGTGTGGTCTAAGCGAATGTGCAGACATAAAACCTCTTCACAGGTGAGAGGGAAATGACCGTAACCCAGATAGCCAGATGGTTCCCCCCTTTTTTCTAGAACGTTCAGCCACATTTCTTCTCCTCGTATTCCCTATAGTAAAATCTATACAGCAGAATTTACAGTTCTATAAAAGAAGGCATTCAAGGGGTTCCCCCTCTTCAACTACACCTCGTCGTCTGCGGAACCCCGGAGCCGGTGAGCAGACGTGCTTTCCACACACGCCTGTGTCACGCAACATACATGTCGCACATCATACATGTCGCACATCATACATGTCGCACACAAGAGCTCGTTACACACACCGTACATTCCAAGAAACAGAAACCTCAGTCGACACGGCTTTTTTTTACCGTGATTACAGATTAACATCACACCTACTTCCCCATTGAATTTCTTCTTGTGAAATTCACAAGAAGCGTCGCGTACTGCGGTCACTCAGAATGACCAAAGAAAACCTATTCCAGGTTACATATGGTTCATACATACACAATTCAGTTTAAACAGCACATATGAACATATAGATTTGTACCCGTACGATGCACTCATGTGAAACATCCCCCCCCCCCCCCCTCCAGTTGGACTGTCATGCAGGCAGGCAGTGTTCCTGATTTACCTTCGCCTGAGATGCTCCCTGCTCCAGTTAAAATAAGGCAAGGCTGACCTCTGCCGAGACCAGAGTCTCTTACTATTTCTTTCTCTCTCTTTCTTACTTTCACTCTCCATCCCTCCCTCTCTGTCCATTTCACTTCAAACAATGAAGCCAGAAAAGAAGAAGAACCCCACCCTTACCTTCTTCACTTCCTGTGTGTGTGTGTGTGTGTGTGTGTGTGTGTGCGAGAAATAGTCATACATGACCATCAATCCCCCCCCCCGCCCCCAACCCGCACACAGGCACACACACACACACGACACGTTGACACACTAAACCGAAAGTACTCCAATGCTTACAGAGCGGTCTGTGATCAGCCATCATGCATGCGTATATATGTGTATAGACAGGCATGCATGTATGTGGCAGCAATACTCACTCGTGCTGTGTCTCAACCTGGCATAGGGAGGAGTGGGGGAGGGGGAGGGGTTGGGCGCAGGTAGACCGGTCTCAGAGCCTTCGCCGCCGCCGCCGCCCGCGCCCCACTGTGCCACCCCCAGCTCGAGCACCGGGGGTCCGCAGGGCTGGGTCGGCACCATTCTGGGCAGCCGTCTGACTCGCAGTGCTAATCGGGGGGCCCTGCCCTGGCACCGCTGCCCGCCGCCCGCCGCCCGCTCCTGCTGCCACCTCGGAGGCGGTCGAGTGGTCTGAACTCAGAACTCATATGTGCCACAAGGAGGGCTGACTGGGAGCCGCTTTTATTGTGGGAGCCGGAATGTACCAACTCGGCTCTGAGACGGGGGAGGGGAGATGGAGAGATGGGGAGGAGGGGGGGGGGGGGGGGGGGGCGGAGAGCAGAGGAGGCGGCGATTATTCAACCTCCGCTGTCTGCTGCTCTCGCTCTCCCTCCCTCCCTCTCTCTTTTTCCCTCTCCATCAGCCACCCCCTCCCCCTTTACCCCTCCTCCCCCGCCTCCCTGCCATTCTACTCTTTCGGTCCCACTCGTTTTCTTCCTTTTTATACATCTCTCTGCATCCTTCCCTCTTTCCCTCACTCTCTTTCTCCCTCCCCTAGCGCAATGCAATTATGGTAATGGATTTTTTTTTTTCCTCTCCCTCTGCCCCCTCTCCTCCCCACCCCTCTTGATGGCTTCCGACATCCTGTCCAGAAAGTGGGCTAATAATCCTCTTAAGGATCATGTTTAGTTAATAAGAGGCACGCTCTGTCTGCCTACACAGCATCAGCAGCAGCGTGCACGCACACACACGTGCACAGACACACACGCGCACACACAGTCAGTCAGCTGAGCGAGAGGCAGGGGCTGTCCCTGTGCAGTTATTTCCTCTTGCATCCTTTCTTTCTTTCTTTCTTTCTGTCTGTCTGTCTGTCTTTTTCTCTGCTCTCCGCTGAGACAGGCTCGCCTCATCCCAGTGCCCAGACCAGAGGGAAGCCTCTTGGATGGAGGGGGGGGGGGGGGGGGGGGGCAATGTGAGGGGGGGTAGGGGACTGGGAGCAGGGAAAGATGGAGGATGGAGAGGGTGCGGGAGAAAAAGAGACTGGTACCCAGAGAGAAAAACTGGGAGAGATACAGAGTGAGAAAAAGTGAGAGACAGGGAGAGCCAGTAAGACAGAGAGAGAGAGAGAGGGAAAGCGTGAGAAGAAAAAAAAGAGAGTGCGAGATATAGCATGAGAGAGAGAGACAGGAAGCACTGCCTTGTTCGTCGCCATTTTAGTTCTTGGGCAAGCTCTATGCATCCTATAATAGTTTCTCTCCTCTCTCCCTCTCTCCCCTTCGCCCAGTCTACACGCTTCAGATTTCTGTTTCTGTCCATTCTCTGACTCTCTTCCTCTCTCCCACATTTCTCCATCACTCTAGTTCTCAATCACTCTATTTCGCATCTTCATTTCTTTTCCCCTCCCCACCCATCTCTCTCTCTCTCTCTTCCTCCCTCTGTCCATATCACTCTCTCTCTTCCTCCCTCTTTCCGTATAAATCTCTCTCTTTTTCGCTCACTCTGTCTGTCTGTCTGTCTGTATCTCCCTCTCTCTCCATCTCTCGCTTTCCATCCCTCTCTTTCTCTCTGTCCGTATCTGACTCTCTCGCTCTCTCCCAGTCCATGTCTCTCTCTCTCTGTCTGTCTGTCTGTATTTCACGCTCTTGTTTTCTCTCTCTCTCTCTCTCTTTCCCCCTCTCTCTCTGTCTGTATCTCACTCTCATGCTCTCTCTCTCTCTCTCTGTCTGTATCTCACTCTCTTGTTCTCTTTCCCCCTCTCTCTCTGTCTGTATCTCACTCTCATGCTCTCTCTCTCTCTCTCTCTGTAAACCTGTAATGGCCGCAGCATGAGGCGTGCTCATTCCATTCGAAGCTGCAGTAAAAGAGTATGCTTGTGATCGTCCAATCGTGGACAGACTTTGCGCCACATGGCGCAGAGGTCACACAAAGCAATCATATTCTACATACAGTAATTGCATATGGTCCACGGTCAAACAGAACATACGCAAGAGTCCGCGCCCACCCACGCCTGTGAACACACCGTCTCACACACCGTCTCACACACACACACACACACACGTCATGTTCCATTCCCTGCCCGTAGGGACCAGAGCATCTAGCTACTGTACACCTCAGTATCCGTGGCAGGGATTTTTACATTGTCCTCAGGCATGGCCGAGAAGACACACAGCAGCGGCGACCGCAGCAGCTGCAACAGAACGCAGTACAGACCAGCGCTACTCTTGCCACTCTCAATCACACACTCAACGCCCACCAACGCATACACAGCTTACATAACACTGACACGTAGCCAACGCACATCTATAGTCTATTAGAACATCCTACAGAACATGCATCCACAGATGCACACACCTTGCTAACACAAGACTGTGGTGGAAAGGGTTACCAGGGGAATAAGCTAAGGAAACCAATGATCTGAGGAGCCCTCATGGGTCGGCCATCGCGGCTCTGGGTATGGGCATGGGAATAGGATCTGAGCACTGGGGAGCTCGGAGCTAAGTGTGAGCACTCAAACAAAGCCAGCGAAGAGGCCGAGCCTGCCAGACGCTAAGTGCACTTCCCGTAAGAGAGGAAGAGGCAGGGTCTGGCAGGCTGGGGGATGGGTATACAGATAGGGGAAGGTGGACGAGGGAGGAAGAGTCAGGCTATTAGAATACGACAAACAGGGTGGGGGGGGGGTGATCAATAATGCATCCTGATGAGTCAACAGAGGATGCCACTTCCCTGTCTCTCACTCGCTCACCAAGATGGAGTCTGACAAACAAAAATATTTCGTTTCTGTACCAAGCAGCTGCATATCACCGAAGCCATTGAGACTGTCAATGACTTACGTAAAGGCTACCCTAATGTCTATGTCTCTTAGTATGTGTAAAGGTTACTCTGCTTCCCTCTGCTTTAAACAAGGTTACTCCAACAGCCTCTTCTCTTAGCATGTATTTAGGCTTCTCTTATGTCCCTAGATCAACAGCAGTGATGGTGATTCTGACGTTGTCCTCCTTTCTTAACATCATGTCTGAAAGCTACTCTGACATACTTGCTGTGCACTTGTACGGGTTTCTCTAAGGTCCTCACCAAAGTCATGTGAAGTCTCTCCTTTTTGAGCATATGCTAAGTCTCCACGATGGTCCTCCTCATTGAATACATGTGAAATATAAAGCCCTCCTAGGCCTTAACACACAGCTACCACGATGCTTTAAGGTACTGGCTTGTAAAACTGATAACTCCAGATTATAACCATGAAAAAATAGAGAGCACAACATCTATTTACCATCTACTGTGAGGCGCATTGTGTTACCTCCTTGTATGAAATGCGCCGTACAAATAAAGTTTGATTTGATTTGATCTTGCTAGTCAAACAGTATACAGGATGAAATAGGACACTGAGCAGGTTTCTACTCTAGTATAAGTATAATCTGAAGGCTAATGCTGCCTTGTCACAATAATTCCATCTGTGAGATGCTAACGCCTATAGAAAGTCCAATGCACAGAGCGACAGCAGAGCGACAGCAGAGCAAGAGCAGGGTGTGGGCTACGCTGAGAGGCAGCAACAGCACTGCAGGGTCAGAGTGTCATTTCAGTGGCACGGCACAAAAGGTCACAGGGGTGTACTATTATCGTCTGATAAAGAAACGTGTCCACTCTGCGTTCAGGTAAAATCAGGTCTAATTGCTGTACAGTGTTCAGAGTACTCAGTTGAACTTGTCATCCTGGTCACCTTCCACATTTTAAATATTAATGACCAAATCAAACACAACAAGAAACCTGACAATTATAAAAGTGCACTAATTCTACCCCTGATCCCTATTGGACAGAAGTGCGTTGTCCTTGGCTGGGCAGTCGCATAAACAGCTGGCAGTGTTTCACAGGCAAGAGGCCAGACGGGGGATGGCGTCCGGGGTTCTGGTTGCTGCCACAGCCACTCCGGCTTTGCAAGCCGCCTCACCAGCCAGAGGGCAGACCAGCTCATGGCTCTGTCAAGGCTCTGTCATGGCAAACTGTGGCTCTGACACAGGCAGTGAGCCTGGCTGTAGTCGGATCATCTAGATGGCGGCTATACGTTAACCTGGATGCTATGGGTTGGTGGTGGCGTGAGTAGCCTACAATGTATGTGAAATACTCTAGATATCAAGAAAAGCATTCCAAGTGCTATCCTTCATTCCTTCAAGTATGGATGGCAACAAATGGGTTCTATATTACTATAGAAAATGAACTGCCCCCATGACAAACCCATGGCCTGCCTTATGTGGGAATCACACTATAGAGCGCAGTTTGGTAGAAATAGCAGACAGTCTGACCAGCACAGGCACACAGGCATCTTTAAAGGGATACAGCAGACACGTAAGCCCACACTAGCACACAGGCATCCTTAAAGGGATACGGCAGACACGTAAACCCACACTAGCACACAGAGACATTGAGCTTTAATCCGCAGAGCCGCATCACTGACCTCCGAGCTGATGACTGGAGTTCATTTAAACAGTTCAATCACAGCTCTATCTCTGGCCTCTTTAGCCTTTCCAAGGTCAGGCACAAGGGCCCCCCGCCCCCCCTTCTTCTCTACCCTACCTTTACATCTCTGAGCAAGCAGAGCTTAGGTGCAAAACTCTAAGCACTCACACACATATGTACACACACGCACACACATAGAGAGAGAGAAAAAGAGAGGGGGAGGGAGGGAGAGATAGAAAGAGTGAGAGAAAGAGAGAGAGAAAGAAAGAGAAAGAAAGAAAGAGAGAAAGAGAGAGAGAGAGAGAGAGAGAGAGAGAGAGAGAGAGAGAGAGAGAGAGAGAGAGAGAGAGAGAGAGAGAGAGAGAGTACAGTATGCTGTTCAAGGGCTGTATTAGCATATTCATGTCCACAACATGCATCCTGAATATGAGATGTCGGACGAGGGGCTTTGGGCGATGCCTGAGAGTCCCTGCAGTCTCAGCATCACAAACCTGAAAGCCTGGGAAGCATGAGTGTGTCATGAGTAAGGGAAATCAGCCGACACAGTGCTTGGGTTGGAGAAAATAACACACGCAGGCGCGTCCTCAACACCAAGCGTCCATTATTACGCTCTAACCACGGTTGCCACGCTTACATGTTATCTTGCTGATATCATTTCCATGTTTTCTGGCTTGTTTGTAACCCTGCTGCTTTCCGCCACGCATTGAGTCTTCTCTAAAGAATGCGTCACGATTGGGAATTCACCCCGGTGTACAACACAGCTGTGAAATGATTGCGGAGTGAACGGAGAACGGACCTCACATGAACATTCAGAGAGTCGGCATAAAGACTGCACCATCACGGGCTAGTCATTTTTAAAAGGCCTGTGAAACGCATCTCATCTCAAATAGACCGAGACGTGTTAAAGAACACAGTGTCCTGGCAAGCACACGGTGGAGACTGAGGTATTTTCCAAATGCCCTAAAGAGTTTTGTTTTAAATATATTACTGACACACATCTCTTCATAGATACTGTCGTTTTAGCCTGAGATCTAGGACATAGCCTTAGTTTTACTTGGCACAAAATGTCCTCAGCCATAAAATGGCAAAAAAACATTTTGATGGAACATGAATAACTGGATTGAGAGGTCGATCAGTTTTATCTATTAGGTCTGAAATGACATTGAGGCTTCAGTCATAATGTAATGTCATAGCAAAGAAAATGATAAATTCAGGACATCACCTCAAACCACTCCTTCATTCCTTCCCCCGCGAAGCAATATAGGCCTTACACTCTACATTCTCCTCTATACATAACAGTTGACATTAACCTTTATTATTATGGTGTGAATCCCACAATCTAATTTATAAATGTAAGGAAATCACCCTTTAAACAGTGTGTGACTATCTGACAGCTCATCCCCAGGCCAGAGTAATGCACATACATCAACCAATTAGCTGTGCTAGCGCTTGCACTGCCACCATGAGTGCAGAAACATTATTGCAAGTTCAAAGTAAATAAAATGTGCTAATGAATCTGATAATCCTCATTACTAAAGTAATCATTCATCAACTCTCTCTTATGGAGATTTAGCCCTACTTGCCTGAATCTGAACAGTCAGAGAACACAGCCAATTAATGCCAAGGCTATTAAGCTCAATTTTACAGAGAGAGGTTCATTAAAGTCTGACAATTATTATTATTATTATTATCATTTAGGTAGGAGATTCTTCTTAATGGCAATTACAAAATGCCCCTTGTGACACATATGACCAGGGTATCACATTGGAGGGAGACCGGTTTCATATAGGCTCCATAAATAATATCACATATATGTGCACACAGCTGTGACCAATCAGATGTTATATACGCAGCCTGACGAAAATAATAATCATGGCTACTGTCTCAGCAGTAAAGGTTGGGTAAATATGTAAAGGTTTGACAGTCCATATGTTCCTGTAGCAAACAGCATATTTCTGCACATGAAACCCTCCCTTTCTGGCAAGGTGTGCCTCTATGGGCTACAGTTCAGCTCTGGGTGACAATTCACCAGTGTGTGCATATTTGCAATATGGGTTTGTACCACAGAAGAAGAAAAAATTGGAAATGCCAATCATATTCCCATCAAAACATTGTTCCATATCAAACACAGGGAAAGCAGATCATCTCACCGGAGACATGATGACGAGTTTTGCTTGATATTCAATCACCCCATGGCCCTTAAGTATACCACTGGGAATACGATACATTCATATGCTGAGCAGATCATTGGACATTGATATCCACAGCCATCAACATGATCTGATATCTCCCTTGTACGTTGCTTTGGACAAAAGCGTCTGCTAAATGACTAAATGTAAATGTAAATTATATCTCAGCGGAGCAGGAAGTTATGGGTGCTGTCTATGCTGGTATTTTTGTGTTTTATAGCTAGCCTGGTTTCATCTACCTATTGCTCCCAGCACAGCTTTCGCTCGGATTTGTGAAGTGAATGTGTGTCTGGCCAAAAAGCCTTGTTCGTAGCCTCTCTCTGAACTAGATTGAAAGGTTTACACAGCTCCTAAAGGTTTGTGATGTAGTGCTGCCTTGCCTGGATGTCCGTGTCCTTCACTGGCTCGAGGGGCTCAAAGGTGGTTGCTGCACTGAGGCTCTCCAGACGCTGGGAGATATGGAAGATGTCAAGACCCCTGGAGCCCAACAGAATAGACCTGAGGAGAGAGAAGAGAAGAGTAGAATTTTAAAGCACTGATCTAGTCGCACACAGACACAAACTCAAAAAAGATATCAGTGACTCTGTATTTGCAGAATCATTTCTGGTATAGCTTTTCATTTTAATCACTGAAAAATATTATGGTTAAATGTGACCAATTGTTACAAGCATGTCATTTTTGCCCCCAAATTATAAATCATCCCACTTTCTCAAGGAAAAATATATAACAAGCCATGACATGACACTGACATAGCACGACTATAGGGATAACTAAAAGAGGAAGCATTCAATATCACAGACTTTCTATGAGGCCGCTCAAGGTGCAGGACTACATCCATGCAGTTGATCCTGGAGCAGGGTCTAACAGTCAGCAATGAAGACTAGTGAGGTGAAATGACTTCATTCTTCACTCAGATTAATATTTTGCTTGTAGACAATGAATGTCTATCAGCTGACAGACTATGATAGGGAACCCTGGGGGAAATGTTATACCATGTCAAACTACACAGCTGAGAGAGTGCATGTTTTGCCCTCTGAAATCACAAGGCAGAGGCATTAGTAGAGTAGACATGCCTCAATGTCTCAGGGGCCTCATGACTGAGCAGACAACTTTATAACAATCTACTGGCTAAAGTGACAAACATTCCAACAGTCTTCACCTATAACAATTTAATTTACTATGCATGAAGTTGCCACTAATCCATGGTTTAGGAAATATTCAAATGGTCCTATTTTGGGGACCACTAATATCTGTAATGCGTGATCACAGGAAGACATTGCAATACATAAATCAAAAATGGTTCATGTGTTATACATTTCCATCACAGAGAGAACACCTCGACCGCACCATCAAATGTAAACAACTCCATGCTTGATCATTTCATATCCATCTCACTGACATATCTGCCAAGAAGATAGAACCCCCCTTTTGACTGGGGACTCACGCTTTGACGTCGGCAGTATCCTGTGATGTTCGTGTGAGTGTACGGGCCCGCAGCCTTTCTCCAGCCTGCTGGATCTCCTGGAGATTTCTCTCGACGTGAGGCAACTCGGACACTGCCTCTGTTTCCGCTGCAAGCTGTTCTGCCTGCTGCAAAAGCTCTTGGAAGCCCTCCGCGTCCATGACGAAGACTGCCAGTGTCCCCCAAACAGTATTGGTATAACGTTAGTGTGTAAGTAAAGATGACGTCTATAAACAGTGCGTTGTTTGGACATTAATATCTACTAATAATAGTCAAGACAGTGATCTCATGGCATAAACGTTCAGCTAGGTAACGTCAATTTGGAGAGCTTACGTTAAGTAAGGGTCCAGAAGCTGTCAAGTATAGAACATGCAAACGATAGTTAACTGACGACTTAAGTTAGCCGGCCTAATCATACACTCGCTAACCTACTGTTAAAGCATGACATATCAGGTTTACATTAACTTCGCGATACAACTATAGCACTTGATTTAGATAGGCAAGTCTTCAATAGAAAGATAAAGTGGACTAAGACTAACTAGCTTGTACACTAGCTAGCTCAGATAACATGCGCCCATTCATTAACAAGGGCAGTAGGCTAGCTAACTTTAGCAGTTGCAACAGGCCATGAGGTATAACGCCAGAGAATAAATACCAAGCAATATGGATACTTATTTCTGTTGTCGGAGTATGTAAATGTAGACTTACGTAAAATATTTACGTTTTGGTTCCAATGTTTCTCTATACACCCCAAATAACAGTTTTTTGTTTCCCTTCTGTTCCCGGTATTAGCTTGCAAGCAAAATAGACACGCTCCCGGGTCTCCGGAGCGTCCACTATCATTGGTTGAAATTTCGATCTAAACCCCGCCCTAGTTTCACGCAATATTTAAAATAGTATGACATAGCTAGTGTACACACCACGTTTTTGCTGCCGATGGTATCTAACTGCGTGTCTGTAAAAGTAGAAATGCAGTCTCTTGTCTTTGGTTTCGGGTAGCACTGTGAATTAGAAATAAGTGAGAACGGCAAATTCCAGGATTCAGAGCATAATCCTTTGACGTCATATGGGTCTACTCAAGAGAGAATCAGTAAGCCCAATGATCAGCTGGTTTAATTCAAGGGAAATGTCTTGTTTATTATAGTTTTCTTTCAGTTTATCAAAGGACTGTTGGCTTTTACAGTAATTTCTACTATTAATATTTGCCATTTTCACTTGCTTATTCCAAAGGAAAGGAAAAAGGAATGGTTTATTCCAAAGGACCACCTAAAACAGTACTTCATCACAGTAGCCTACTGGACTTATGATGGAACTCTAAAAGAATGGTAAAGTGTTGAATTGTCCCATTTCATCCCTTCTATACTTTTACATGTCCAGTAGGGCTGCACAATTTGGTGAAAAAGTCACATTGCGATTATTGTGGACAATATTGCGATTTGTGATCACGATAAACAAATGGTATCTTGAGCAGCTAAATAGTATCCTCTTCAACTGTGCATAAGACAGTGAATTCAATTTCTTAACTGGCCAATCAAAACTATTGGTATGATATTACCCAAAAGGGTGGATATTGAGCCGCCACCAGGGTCAGAACCGGACCCCTCCATTATGGGGATTCCTGTATTGTTCGCAATGGAAAACTCCTTAAAAAAAAGTAGCAGGAAGTGTTTAATCTTAACTTGTTGCATGTGCGCTTTCAACTGGGGCTGCAGCTGAAATGATTGTTGGAATGAAGTTACCCTTTACACAATAGCATTGTAATCACACAGTTAGCCTAGGGAGTAGATCTTACTTCATTAACAGTGAGTAATGGTGAGTGAGTAATGGGTCAGTTTCAGAACTGTGGCCATGTGTAGGACTATTGTTTGTGTCCTTACTTCTCAACCATATTAAATATGGACAAAACACGCCATCTACTGTTTAAAATCATCCTTAACCTTGCAAGGCCAATGCTGATGTAGAGTCCACCTTTTGGTACATCTCTTTGATATTCACAGATTGTCTTGCAAACTTCCAGCCCCTCCCTGCCCCCTACACTGCTCATTAGCATGTTTCAAAATTATGCCGTGGGTGGAGTTAGGCTCAGAGCCGGGAGTGAACTTACACTTTAGGTAACAGTCAACCGACATCTTAAATCACCATCGTAGTATAGTTTAATATCATTTTAGGCAATCAGGAGTTTGTCAACCCTGACTGTGGCTACAATCCCAAGTTAAATCGGAGTAGGTTAAACCCTCTTCATAGTAGGCTGTAGCCCTCTGGTCTGCACACCAGGCAGTCATGTGACCATACAGTGCACACGCTTCACTGCCTAAACAGAGACTGATGTCATCTCTTTTGTTATGGGCGTAGATAATGAGCAGACTACACACAGAATAGATAGTCACGTTCCCACACACACATTTCATTAAATCAGTCGGCCGGTTATGTAACAAGCACATGCTGACTTTACGATAACATCGTGCAGCACTGATGTCCACAAAAGGAACAGGCAACAAATCCATAACCTCAAAGCAGTATCAATAGGCTCTGTGGTCCTTCTGATAGAAATCTAAAAGCACAAGCTTATTTGCACAACAAAAAACACAGACGATTACACCTTCTAACTAATAGCTGGAAGAGAATGTAACCCAGATGCTGCTTCACTCTAACTGGGAGCCATGAAGACACTGTTACAAATTCAAAGCCATACAAAATTAATTTTAGATACGGTCACCAGGAAGTCACCTACAACACTGTAGAGTCAACAGCAATACAACAAGAGAAGCACATTGTGATGGTTAGATTCTCATTTATTCAACATGGATGTAAAAAGACATGTTCAAGGATACATAGACATTCTGATCACAACAGAACCATTGAGAAAGCACAAGCAGACATCACACTGGAAAAAAAACCAGGGAATTCACAGGCAGTCATGTGCGATAGTATGGCTCATTGACAGCAATTGGAGTCGCAAGCATTGCCCTTGCACACGCAGCCCGATGCACACTTGCTGCAGCCGGATGGACAGCAGGTGCAGCAGCCTGTGGGAGACAGGGAACAGGAGATTCTCAGCAAAACCCAAAACTTGGGCAGTGAAAAAGTAAACCTAGTTACAGGTTTGGTCCTTCACCCACCAAACAGTGAGGCAATGGATCCATTGCAAATGGTTTAGGCTGCTAAACTATTGATTTGCAACAAATTCATTAGGAAAAAGGAACACTTACTCTTCTTGCAGGAGGTACACTGGCAGTTAGTGCACTTGCAGGAGGTACCGCAGTTGCAAGTCCCAGCTACAACGATAAACAGTAGTTTTACAAAGCTGCTCCCACACCGTTTGTCTTAGAAGAACTACACAAGGCATAACGAAGACATTTAAAGAGAATACGAAATCGAATACTTACTCTTGGAGCAGTCACAGGGGTCCATTTTGATCAAAGTTTCCCTTCTTCCAAATCGCTTGAAGAGTAGAGTAGGTTGTAAGTTCTCGTCTGCGAGTGGCTGGTGAATGTACTCACTTGGCATACGCAGACCTTTTTTATAGCTGGGGACACCAAGAGGCCGAGTGCAAAACTGTTTACAGCTGCACACGGTTTCGGCCACACACTGACAATCACGCAACATCGTACTGTGTGAAAATCATTTAAACAATAATTAGCAGCACCTTGCCAACTTCGTCAGCGTCGTCTTTCGCCATGGTATCGCCTGTTGTATCGACTGAATATGAATTGCGCCCCTATTTAGTCCCTTACGTAATTCGTCATTGCCAACGGGCAAATGTATTTGTTGTTGGTTTGAACTGTGTGCTGACATTGCAGTTGTAGAGAACTATCTGAGAATATATATATAAAAACAAATCATAAATGTGCATCTTTAGACCACTTAAACATTTAAATATAGTTTTAGGATCTACATACATTCTATTAGCCTACTTAAACTTGAGGGTAGGACTACTTATATACTTTTGCCTAATATTTTTATTTTTGCTGTTTGATATTTGCATTTGTATTGTCTTTATTGTAAATAATGACCCGACAAATCACGTTTTGAGCACGTATAAATATATAAAGTGTTGACCTGTCTTTTAGGTGATAGAACGTTTTTTTTTATCTAACACATATCGTCCTACTCAAACAGTAAGTGGACATCCACATTCATCCCTATTGTCATTCGCCTGATTCATGGAATTTGTGGCAAAGGTAGTGGTGGCGTGCCTCTGCACACGACCCTACTTCCGTTTCAGAGGCTTCATTGTTGGGAAGAGAACGTCTGCTGGCCGTGTCTGCGCTCGGTCTGTATTGTGGGCAGAACAAACAAATTGCAACTGAATCACTTTGCGCTCGTTCTGTAGCTTGTGGCCCTGGTGTTTTTCCATCATCTCTTCACCCGAATATTTGAACTAAGGACATCGTGTGCAGATCAAGGGGACACTTCACAAAAGATTAACTGTTAAATGTTACAAAAAAAAAAACAGTTTAGCTTCGATGCCAATATTTTCGGCTGTTGTTGTCCAGGCTAAGTGTATAGAATATTGTAATAAAATCCAGACAGGTGTTGTAGGTTAGTTAGACATATATAGTCATATATAAGACCATTGACATCCCCACAATTGTTTTATACTTCAGAATGGTTTGTTTGGTTATATTGTAAATTAGGCTTATAGACTGCAATCAGAAATATAGTCTCGAAGTTTTGAAGATTTTAACAGTCTAAAAACTAAATTGACAATTACGTCACACAGTCAGCTGAGCCCTGACAATGAGGGTATGTTCACGAAGTCCGGCAGTTTGGCTGTGCTGTCAGCACATTGTGTTTGTGCGTGATTAGAAAAAGTACACATATTCAAAACATATGCGCCCCATCTATCTTCAAGAACAGTATATGGAAATTAACATAGAATACACATTTTTAACATCCATTGGCTTTGAACAACGTAGCAGCTGGTTTATCCGATTTGTGTAGCTTTTTAGTCCGCTCACTTGGGTTAGTGAACACGCCCTGAGAAAGCCCTCTGGTGGCTTGAACTTACTTGAACACATCATTGCCTGCATCCACATAGTCTGCCAACTTATTCCTGCCATAGTTTGGAAGCTTGGTAAGATTATTTTTTATTAATCGAACGGAATAGCAAACTACAAATGCAAATTAGCTCAACATTAGCGTGCAAGACTTTTTGATGTAACGTACGCTGAAGATTTGTCAGCTGATTAGCTAGCTCTCCGTGGCTGAGCTAGCTCGATTAGCATAGCTCAGTTAACATTTGCAGTTTTAGAATGCACTATGTAACTATAGCTAATGTTGGCAGTCGAAAATGTTCACTAGCTACTGCTTTTATACGTGTACAACCTCCAGGTGTTTTAAAATGTGCAAAATATACTACAATTGAACAACTATACTGGCTAACGTAGGGTGAAGATGAAAAGCAAAAAACAGGGATTAGAGCAGAAGCTTTGGCAAGCGGCCCTGCGTTGCTAAGTAACGAACACCTTACCGAGCGCAGAGCACAAGTAAGCGCATTATAACATTAGGGCAGCTCGCTAGATCAAACTAGTAGGGCCCTATGAAATCCGTTTTATTTTTTTGCCAAATTCGTTTTATTATTAGCCAGATTATGTGTTTTCCATTTGATTTTTTTTCTTGATTAGGGTTTATCACTTTAATGATCATCAAATCATATGTCAAATCCAAAAATGTGCTCTTACATACCGGGTTGTTGTTGTTTCATTAACTTTGGCTAGCTGTCTCTGACTTTCTCTCCCGTCATTTTATTCTAAAATGATAGATTCAGAATGTGCAATTCCACCTTTAACTGTGATTTCCATTTTCTTAACTGAATTCCGCGACATATCGCGGATATCATAGGGCCTTACAAGTCTGTAGCTAGCACGCTAACTAAACTTGAAGTGTCTATTTCCCCCACATTGCTGTCCTGTCATTATCTGTAAGCATGTCAGAGCCTATTTTGAACAATGAGCCGAGAACGTACAAAAACAGCATGGGAGCCTAGGAACCATTGCATGCTTAGTAGCTAGCAACAATTGAGCTACAGGATTGAATAAGGAGCCACTCACATAGCCTAGCAGTTGGCTTTACTCAAATACCGCTACGTTAAATGATAATAATGCACATCGACAGATCATTCTGTGTGTAATTTACAGCCCATGATGTTTGATTCGCTGACCTGCCAGTCACATTGTTGAAAGAAGATAATTAGCACAATGCTATTTGTACATTAACACTGGTTGATTTTGTTGTGCTTTTAGGGGTGCCATCATGTTGGTGCCAATCTTCACCCTCAAATTGAACCACAAAGTCAACCCACGCATGGTGACGATGGGCAAGTTTGACGGCATCCATCCATGTCTCACAGCGGCCACGCAAGCTGGGAAGGTGAGTTGTGTTAAAATATGGGGACATGTTGTTTGATCAGTTACCCTGTTCAAAACTATGGAAAATCATGGCGTACATGACATGACTTTGATGTATTGGTATATACCTTTCCTTACCTTTTACACAAAAGCTGAAACCCCTAGTTATATCTGCAATAAGCCCACACCATTCCCCCCCTCACTGTTGCTTTGATAACATTCTCAACCAAGGTGTTCATCCATAACCCCCACACGCGAGGCCAAAGGCAGGTGGCCCATCGTCTGAGCCAGAGTGCCCAGGACTCCGACATCTCGCTCCTTAACATCAACCAGGCCGTCAGCTGCCTCACTGCTGGCTCTCTTGGACCCAACACCACTGGAGACACTCTACTGGTGGGCTCTCAGACCAACCTGCTGGCCTACGATGTTCACGACAATGCTGATATCTTCTACAGAGAGGTGAGGGAGTGTCTTTAAAGCCTTCTGATTAGGAAATGCATTGTGTTTTATTTCTGAAACAGATTTCTGGAGTGATATCTTTCGAGCTGCTATTGGCCTCCTAAAGGATGGCGGGAAACCCCCCCTCTAGATATGTCCAAGATCTATTGAGTTTGGTCTTTGGCTTTCCATTTTCTATTTGCATATGTGTATTAATAATGGTTAATAATACAACTTAATAGGTTGTGTTATTTGTCTTTTTGGACGTTTGCAGGTAACAGATGGGGCAAACGCAATTGTTTTAGGGAAGCTTGGGGAAATCCCATACCCCCTGGCCATCATCGGAGGGAACTGTGCCCTGCAAGGCTTTGACTATGAGGGGAACGACCAGTTCTGGACGGTATGATGTATTTCTGCTCCAATGTTTGAAGACTTTTGTTTTACAAAATATATTACAGAAAAAATCCCCACAAATTTGTTATTTTGGTGTGTGAGATAAATTATGTTGCTTTCATACAGCTTGCTTATAATATTATTTCTGGCTTGCTGTAACAATATAATTCTAAAGGCAGAATGAAAAAAAAATGCTTTTGGTCTGACAATGTGATTTTAGAGGCAGATTAAAACAACAGTGTTTTTTAAAACTCTACCCATCTAATCTATTTTGTGCATTGTGTTTATTTGCTTTGTGGGAGTGAGCAAGTTCTAGCCCTGTAGTGAACTTACATTTGCAAGTCATGGCTGTGTGTAGTTTATGAGAGAGAACTTAACTTACATTTGCAAGTCATGGCTGTGTGTAGTTTATGAGAGAGAACTTGGTCATTACCAGGTTACAACATACCAGTAACTCGAGGGACATTGGAGTTTAGCCTGTGAACTTTAGGGTGACAGATTTGGTGACTGATCTGGTTCCAGATCTGTGAAGTACCACCAGCCCATAAACAACCTTCTAAAACAAAGAAATACATTTTTGTTGAATACAGAGAAACTTTTTTCATCATTCCTTTAGTCTTTTAATAATAAGCCTAATACCTTAATTGTCCTTTAGTTAAACCTTTGAAATATTTCAGTCTGTTTGTGTGCATGCATATATTCTAAATAAACACTACAATTCTGGATTGTGCTTTTGATTGTAGCCATAAAGCAAATGTATGCCTCATTAGAAGTCTCCAAATTACATGTTGTGAAACCCACCATACAATCATAAAACTCTGAGATAACAGTTTCCTCATGGCTGTAGGTCACTGGAGATAACGTGCGGTCAGTGGCGCTGTTTGACTTCACTGGCGACGGGAAGAATGAGGTGTGTTTTCAGGGTCATAGACGTTTGGACATACATTTCTCTCAAATTCATCTTGTATGGTGTGTTGAAATTCTATACATGTTCCTGATGCTGTTTTCATTTCAGCTTCTTGTTGGATCTGAAGACTTTGACATCAGAGTCTTTAAAGAGGATGAGTTGGTGTCTGAGATGGCAGAAAATGAGGTACTGTTTTGCTAAAACAATGTGTCACAGACGGACTTTCACTTCTCTGTGGTTGGCCTCACTGTGCAGTTCTCATGGGAAGAGGAGACAATGAGGTCGTCTTGTCTCTGCTGTGTCCCTGCAGACAGTCACGTCCCTGTGTCACATGCACGGCAGCAGGTTCGGTTATGCTCTGGCCAACGGCACCGTGGGAGTTTATGACCGCACTGCCCGCTACTGGAGAATCAAGGTACTGCAGCGCTGTGGAACTTCCTGTTCTTTTCAAGAACATTCTGGTGTATCTTGCGTAATCCAGGAATCATTGGAAAAAACAAATCAGTTTCGTAACACACACACACACATCCAAACAACTAGACACACCATGTGATTGCTGTTATCAATTCCTTATAAATAATTTCTTAAAATTGCAAAAAATTCCGTGGTCTATTTGTCAAAACTCTATTTGTTGAGTAAGCCTTTCCCCTCTCTCACATGTGTAGTCCAAAAACCACGCTATGAGCATCCACGCTTTTGACCTCAATGCAGACGGAGTCGAGGAACTCATCACTGGGTGGTCCAATGGAAAGGTAAGACTGTCCCTGTGTCTGTCCATGTGTGAGATGCAATGACGTATGCATCCTTGATATTCTTCAGACGTGGCTTTAAAAGACAGAATAATTGGTGATTTAGTAGAGTCAAGTAAATTATGTATTTAGTAGAGTCAAGTAAATGGTGCATTTAGTAGAGTCTGGTAAAGTGAGTATATGCAATATATGCAATGCTGATGATGAGACAAAAGCAATGAATGCCTTGACATAGTGCCAAACTACTTTGACATGCCAATAACAAATTATCCTGGCCTGAACTGTCTCATCAATTGATGGTAACGTTCTTGCATTTTATATGGACTGATTAGATATACCATGAACAGGCAGAATTAACAAATCCTGCCCAGTGTACATAGAGTAACTAGGCTTTATGTTCCATGTAGATTGATGCTCGCAGTGACCGGACAGGAGAGGTGATCTTCAAGGATAACTTCTCGGCCTCTGTGGCTGGAGTGGTGGAGGGGGACTACCGTATGGATGGACAGATCCAGCTCATCTGTACCTCTGTGGAGGGAGAGGGTAAAGAGAAGACATATCATTCCTTTGTGTACCAATGGCGAAAGGTGCTTCAGAAATGATTTGATCTTGCATGTCCGTACTATGAATTGTGGAGTATCATCATAAAAGCGCTTTTAGATATTATAGATTTGGACAATGAGTTTTAAATGATCTAGTGACTGATATGTGTTATAGCTTGTGTGTTTGTGTGTGTGTGTGTGTGTGTGTGTGTGTGTGGGTGTGTGTGTGTGTGTGTGTTGCGTTCTAGTGCGTGGCTACTTGCCAGCCAGTAAGGAGATGAAGGGGAACCTGATGGACTCAAGTGTGGAGCAGGACCTGATACGAGAGCTGAGCCAACGCAAACAAAACCTCTTACTGGAGCTTCGCAACTATGACGAGAACGCCAAGGTACACACACACACACACACACACACACACACACACATACACACACACACACAAATACACAGACACACACTTACACTTGAAGACAACGCCAAGGTACACCCACACACTGATACACAGACACACACTTGAGGGAGAGTTTGAAAAAAAAAAAAGTCATATCATTTCTCTACATTTTGTCACACATCAGCTGATGTGTGTTTTAAGTATAACAGGTGTCCAGATGTCTTGTAGCATGTGGTGCACACAAGCCAAATGCAAGAATCTGCTCAGTGCTCTTTGATTTCATGTCAATATTTTTGCAATGTGCACTTGGTTAATGGTGTCATGTAAAGTTTGTTTAGTTAAAGTAAGTCATATAAAGGTTTCCTTGTGTTCTAGGAACGTTTTCCCTGTAGCAGTGATGTTCACAGACATGTTTACAAGCATGTGGTTTTAAGTGCGCAACTGTTTGCTAATAGGGCTCAGACAGGATCCATATGGCTTCTTCAAAAGAATGCGCTTCCACCAAAGAAGTGTGGTATTGAAACGCCATTAACAACATTTCATTCTGATAACAACCGTGTTTATGTTTTGGTGTCCCCATATTTTACTATTTGCGGCTGCCAAGAACATTCTCTAACACCAAGGCCGGGAATGGACACAGGCACATTTCAGATGTGGAGAGTCAAGAGTATAAGAGAGTAAAAATCCTACCCAGTGCTTTAAGCCAACCGTGTGAATGTGTGCCAATGAGGTCAAAATAACAATAAGGTTATAATTAGTTGAATTGGTCAGCGCTGCACAAGGGTAGTGGGTAAAACAAGGCAGGAGTCTTGGACCTGGAATAGACATGTCACGTGCACTGCACACACACACACACACACACACACACACACACACACACACACACACACACACACACACACACACACACACACACATACAGAAATCCTGAGGGTCCTGATCAACCATAATATTTTCACAACCTCAGGCATGCATGAGCCCGCTAACAAAAATACTCCCAAGATCCACACATGCACTGACCTGCCTCAATGTAGAGATTGAAGCGTGTGGTTCTGCTTGGTCTGGCTTGTGCAAAAAATGTCCAAGCTTCTTAAACTTGACAGAGCAGCTCAAAATGAGCAGCTTCCAGGACATAACGTCTCCGAAGCCTTCCCTGCTGGCATGTTGATTCCCATGTCGTTTGTAGGTTGGTGTCTTAGTCTTCTCTGCTCTGCTGCTGCCTTCCAGGCCACTCCAGGAGTGTCTGAGGGGGACTCAGGGATGGGCGTCATCCCGGCCAACACCCAGCTCCAGACCGCCCTCGCCGTCCGCGCCGCTACGGAAAGCCAGAGGGCCCACATAGAGCTGAGCATCTCAACCCCAAATGGTACTGGCTGGCAGTACCAATCTCCGGAAGAGAGTCCCACTGAAGACAGTGCAAGTCAAGCACGTCTCGTTTTTTTCCCAGAAACCATCATCCGAGCTGTGCTGATCTTTGCAGAGGGCATTTTCGAAGGGGAGAGTCACGTGGTGCACCCGAGTGCCCAGAATCTGTCTGGGTGTGTCCGCGTCCCCATCATCCCACCTAAAGACATCCCCGTAGACCTGCACGTCAAAGCCTTTGTGGGAGGGAAAAGCAGGTGAAGATCTCGCTACAATCACCACTGCTTTCATCATCTATGTGCAAATCAACTGGTTTCATCCATATGGTTATGGTGGATACATATACAACAGATTAGAATGGAATAGAGTATCCAGTTACCTCCAACCAAGATAGGAAATTAATCTTTGTTCTCATCTCAGACAGTTAAATATCAGAGCACATGCATGAAAATAGATAACAAGTATTCTGATACTGTGAGGCAATCCAATACCACTGTTTAGCTTTACCTGTTCATTTTCTACTGACCATGTTTTTTCCGTGTTCAGCACACAGTTTCATGTGTTTGAGATCACCCGGCAACTACCTCGCTTCTCTATGTATGACCTTAACGTGGACCCCGATGCCCCTCAGCCCACGGGACGCGTGGCCTTCAGCATCAACGATCGCCCACAGAGGGTGAGCCCATGCACATACACATATTGTACAGGAACACACATGGACTCCCAAAAGACACACACACACTCACACACACACACCCACACACAGACATACACAGACACACACACACAGACACACACACATACAGACACACGCACACACACAGACTCACACAAACACACACACACACACACACAGACACTCACACACACAAATGGAAATATACAGACTTCTTGCCAATTAGCTGACTGAGCATTTAGCCCGCTCTTTGTCAGACTCTTCCACGGCCCACTCTGATAATAAAATGGTGGATTTTGACCAGGCCCACACACACACGCTTGTGTCTTGAAATGACATTTGACTCTACAGCCTCCTAGGTGTGTGGGAGTGACTGTTGTTCTGTGTCCGTGTGATTGGTCAGGTGGTCATGTGGCTGAACCAGAACTTCCTGCTGCCAGAAGGGATCGAAAGTCCAGACGTGACCCTCACGTGTTTGCGTGGGGGAGGGCTGCTCAGCATCAGCATGGAGTCAAATGGAGAGGTTTGTGTGTATGTGTGTGTGCGTGTGCGCGTGCGTGCGTGTGCGTGCGTGTGTGTGTGTGTGTGCGTGTGTGTGCGCGTGTTCAGAGATGAGACCAGGTTACTAGTGTGAGAATTAATCAGTTTGCAAGAAGTGGACCTCGTGAGGGAACCCATCTCCCTCCCTCTCGTTTCCTGTCTGATCTTCACCATCCTATCGAACGAAATGAAACTTAAAAAATAAGAAAGAAGAGACACTGTGTCATGTATTCACTTTTTGGGCTGTATGTTGTTCATTTGAAATGCCACTACAGTGCACTGTACACTAATTGTGACTAATTGTCACTCTTTCCCATCAGATCACACTTAATACAGACGACATTGACCTGGCAGGAGATCTCGTCCAATCACTCACCTCCTTTTTAGCCATTGAAGACCTGCAGGCAGAGGCAGACTTCCCTAGCTACTTTCAGGAGCTCAGGACCACCCTCACAGAGGTGTGTCTTTGTGTGTGTGTCTGTGAGTGTGTGAGTGTGTGTGTGTGTGTGTGTGTGTGTGTGTGTGTGTGTGTGTGTGTCTTTGTGTCTGATTATAACACCATGTGCTGTATGTTGTATGTAACCACTAAGGAACCAGTATGCAGAGTCTTTTGTAAGTAATAGTGTTTAGTTGAGAGCAGTGTTCTGGTTGCTTCGCACCTAGACTTGGGGAAAGCCCCCAGAGTGTGTCTGGTACGGAAGGCTGGGCTGAAGGCTTGGCTGAAGGCCCCTAAAGCTGCAGCTGCTCTTTAGACTCAACCTGGCAAATGTCAAGCACCCAAACCACTGCTCCTGATCGATACTAGCACTGTTTCTGGAAAACAAACATAACAAGAAAATAGGAAGGCTTATCTCTTTTTGTAGGTGGATGAGCAACACACTGTTTAGTCTAAAATGTTATACCCAGCACCCAAACCACTTTGCAACCCTGGCTTTATGAATTTCCCTGTAGGTCCATTAATGGTGGTTACCCTTACGTGTTGTTTTCGTAGGTGGACGAGTTCCACTCTGTTCACCAGAAGCTCACGGCCGCCATTGCAGACCATTCCAACCACATCCGCAACATGCTGGTGCAGGCGGAGGACGCCAGGCTCATGGGAGACATGTGAGTGCCTCGCAGGGTTCTCCACTTCAGCAGGGTTCTCCACTTGGGCAGGGTTCTCCACTTCGGCAGGGTTCTCCACTTTCGGCAGGGTTCTCCACTTCAGCAGGGTTCTCCACCTCAGCAGGGTTCTCCACTTCAGCAGGAATCGGGCATTAAATAGCGCTCTAACTAAACAAGCACAGGCAACCAATGCACTCTTTGGTGGAGATTTAAAATGCCTTTAGTTTCGTCCAAGAGGCCGTAACATGTCAGAGTCCTGAACACTTTGAAAATATGCCATTCTTAATAAAGACATTTTTAAGTGCCACGGTTAACTTTTCACCTTTAATTTGGTTTGCCTCAAATTAAAATAAAATATCTCTTTTTCTCTCTCTCTCTCCTCGTATCTCTGTTTTCTCCTGTTTCTGTTCTTCTGCAGGAGGACCATGAAGAAGCGATACATCGAACTCTATGACCTCAACAGGGACCTGATCAACGAGTACAAGATCCGCTCCAACAACCACAACGCGCTGCTCGCCTGTCTCAAGTCTGTCAACCAAGCCATACAGCGGGCAGGACGACTGAGAGGTGTGTGAGGGTTAGGACATGGGGTCTGCACATGCTTACTTTTAGTTACATTCATTCCTTTTGTAGGCTCTTGTATAGAAAGCCAATCAGACAACAGGTAGGGCTTATCCTTTACCGTGAATCAAACTTATAACTGTGATGTTGTTAGCACTTTACCCTTCCAGTCGAGTGATGGGTACACGTATTGCTTGTGGTTAAAATCACCAGGTGTGGTTTCTGTGTCTTGAGTGTGATCCTGCTTTGTCTCTCTCAGTGGGAAAACCGAAGAACCAGGTAATCTCTGCGTGTCGAGACGCCATAAAGAACAATAACGTCAACGCCCTCTTCAAAATCATGAAAGCGGGAACGGCCTCCAGCTAAGGGCCCCCCTATCGACTGATCTCCACCCAGGGCTGGTTCCCATTGCAATATTGTTACACTACAAATCATTGGTAAAGCTCTCTCCCTCCCTCCCTCCATCCATCCATCTTTCTGTCCGTCCATCCATCCCTCCATCTCTCTATCATCCATCCCTCCCTCATCCATCCATCTTTCTATCCATCCATCCATCCCTCCATCTCTCTATCCATCCATCCCTCCCTCCCTCCCTCCATCTCTCTATCCATACAACCATCCCTCCATCCCTCCCTCCATCTTTCTATCCATCTATCCATCCATCCATCTGTCAAGGGTCTAGGGAAGGAACCAAAAGGAAAACATTGTTTGTACGTTTGTCCGTGTCACCTTAAGCCTTGAGGAAGGATGGGTTTTGGTTTCATGACGGATGATCAATAGCGCACTACTTGATTACTTGTTGAGGGTAAATATGATGTCGTAAGACAGAGGGGGAGTCTTGGCACAACTTTTTTTTATAGGATAAAGTGTATGAATAATGGTACGGTGAAGTTGAAAATGTAATTTTAGCCAAAGGAATATATACTTTTCCACTGTTTACAAGAGAATTGTGTGGTTTGTTATTTATACATACTTTTACAGTCTGTAAATAGAGAGAGTCATTGTTACACTGTTTGTTTGAATTAAAAAAAAATCCTGTGTGAAACCAGGTCTTTTTTCTTTCCCTATTCGCAGAACAATGTGCATGTGTTGGCACCGAACTTGTGTGTGTGTGTGTGTATGGGTGGGATTCACTGGGACTGTAAGTGGTCCCACTTCTGAATGTAGTGGGGGCACGTTGTACATGTGGTCCGGGAAAGCCAAGACATCAATCACCGCGCAAGCGTACAACCCGACAAGCCATTCCCATGCGCGGGCTCTTTCGCCGTGTCTCACAGGGCGCGCGACTGGAGCTGCTGCGCTGGCATCTGGCTCGCAAGCACATCCAACAGACTCCCGGGTGCGTCACGTGAGCATGGGGGGAAAGAACACTCCGTTAAAATATGCGAGCGTCCCAAAACCAGCACATTTCGTTCTAGGGGGAATAAGCTCCACATGCAAAGTTAGTGGCTAGTTAATCGCTATAAGGATGTGCAGGCACTCTCCGTCTTTTATTCAGCAAGTTTCAGTACTTTAAGGTTCTTCTTGGATATCCACATTCTGAACGTGCAGATTTTATATAGAAACGAGATGGTCGGTTTTGGCAGTTGTAATCTGTAATTACTTGGTGACGTTTGCCGATTTGGGTAAGTGTTGGGAATGACCAGCTTCTCGGATTGCATGCAGTTTCTGATAAGAACATGTGATGCAGAAATGCTGTTTAGCGTATGACATACAAAGATGAATAACTGTGATGGATGTTGACTCACATCATGAGAGTGTTTCTTGGGTTGTATACTTCTCAATCCAGAAATGGATGTGAGCATGCACAAACTTTTCTAGCTTTATATGCACAAGAGATTGCACATTTTGGGAAAGTAATTATACTTTAAGCATTTGCATATTATGCCATATAACAACTTTTTTCCCCTGCTAATTTGAATTCCTTGTTTTATGGACGCACGGTCACATTATATGTCACTGTTGTATGCTGTCCAATGACATTCATATTTTAAATCAAAAGAGAAAAGATAAGAACACTGTGTTCTCCATGCGATTGCATTTTTTTTCATTTTGACAAATCTTACGTACTCTTACATAACATCAGACCCGCCCCCTTAATTAGTCTC
The DNA here is from genome assembly GCF_900700415.2 of Clupea harengus. Lineage (NCBI taxonomy): Eukaryota > Metazoa > Chordata > Actinopteri > Clupeiformes > Clupeidae > Clupea > Clupea harengus. The sequence goes on from NC_045154.1 coordinate 19,706,755, forward strand.
TCTTTTCCTAACATGGATTACTGTGCAGCGAGAGTTTGAAACACGTTGTGATATAGTCATAATGTTCTGTATACTCGTGTCCGTACATTCAGTTTATGTAGAGGGAGACGTATGATACACAGTCCATGCGATGACTTTATCTGGACGGAGGTGTGTCGCCTCGGAGTTATGAGTGGCGGTAGGCTACTAGCGAAGAAATTACAAACAACATCTATGTAAAGATGCCTAATGAAAATTCTGACTGATTATGTCAGTATAGTGCCAAGAGACGCGTTTACATTAAAGCCTGCCATTTTGCACGCGCATGGCAGATAATACTGGACTCTGGCCCTGAAAATGGCGCAAAACTGCGTCAGATTCGTCCCTTAGTCAGCCAACATCTGTTTAGTATATTGTACCACACATGCCTGAATAATGTTTGTATATTTCTGAGACGGCACATGTAGCACTAACATTGCAGCCTATACCCCAAGTGGAAATATTATACTTACCATGGTATATTTCCATTCACAGGAAAAATATTTATCTCAGAGACCTGTGATACACAGCGACATCAAACATGGAATACTATGTTTGCATCTCAGAGCCTGGTGAAGGAACCAAAAGAGATATCTGATGTCTTGGTCATGAGACGTTAGATGGCTGTACTTGGGGGCTGCTATTCTCGAGACCCCTGGAGTTGCAGCAGCGGTGCTGTGAATGGGAACAGTTAGGAGCCAATCCAGATTTCACTTTAATGGAGGCAGCATGTAGCACACATTGACTCAGCCTGACTTCACTTTAAGGAGGCCAGAGAGGCACCGCATGGAGAAAGTAATCCATGCTTGAAGAACGGGGCCTTTTTTTTCCACCAGCGAGGGAGTTTGTTAGTGGGCCACAATGAGAAGGATTCACCTAAAAGGCGATGTGGTTTGCACCCTCGCCCTGTTGATGTTGTTCTGTCTCTTGTTTTACGCCCACCACAGCCTTACTCCTTTTTGGGAGAGCTGGCAGTTGGAACAGGGCACGCCCAGCTCTCGATCCCTTCTGGGTGCTCCGGCGGATAACCAAGACAATGAGCAGGCCCTAACCAAACCTTCAGACTTACCACGGTGCAAGCCAGAGCCTCAGGCCCGGTCGGTGTCCCAGACACAGCCGAAAGCCAAACCTCAGGCCAAATCCAAACCACACGGGAAAACAAAATCCCTATCTAAGGCCAAGGCAAAAGGCGGGGTTAAAAAAGCTCCACCCACTAAGACTGCAGTGGGGCCGACCCTTGCCCCCTTCGACTTCGAGGACTATCTCCGCAAGAAGGACAACCGGAATTTCAGGATGATGATTGATCAGCCTGACAAATGCGGAGGCCCCGGTGAAGCTCCTCCTTACCTGCTCGTCGCCGTGAAGTCGGTGGCGGCAGACTTTGAGAAGAGGCAGGTGGTGCGGCGCACCTGGGGCCGAGAGGGCGTCATCCAGGAAGGCATCGACATCAAGACGGTCTTCCTGCTGGGAGTGCCCAGAAATCGCACCTCGCTGCCGCTGTGGGACAGGCTGTTGGCGTACGAGAGCGCCACCTTCAGCGACATTCTCCTCTGGGACTTTGAGGACACGTTCTTCAATCTCACTCTCAAAGAGACACACTTCCTGCAGTGGGTGAACAGTAGCTGCGCCGGGATCAAGTTCATCTTCAAGGGCGACGCCGACGTCTACGTGAATGTGGAGAACATCCTGGAGATGCTGCACGGCCAGGATGACCACAAGGACCTCTTCGTGGGAGACATCATTGTCCGCGCCCGACCCATACGCCGGCGCAACAGCAAGTACTTTGTGCCCGAGTCTGTGTACGGCCAGGGTGTGTACCCGTCCTACGCTGGCGGTGGGGGCTTCGTCATGTCAGGCCACACAGCGCTCAGGCTGAACCGGGCATGCCAGGAAGTGGAGCTCTTCCCCATCGACGACGTCTTCCTTGGCATGTGCCTGCTCCGGATCGGCCTTACGCCATCCCGGCACGAAGGCTTCCGTACGTTTGGCATCGTGCGGTCCTCGGCCGCGCCGCACCTCCAGGTGTTCGACCCCTGCTTCTACCGCGAGCTGATGGTGGTGCACAGCCTGACGGTGCCACAGATCTGGCTCATGTACAACCTGCTCCACGACCCCCACCTCTCATGCCACTCCAACCGGACGCCCACCTCGTGGCCATTCAAGTGGAGGGACAAGGCCTCGCCTACAGCCAAGGGACAGGCCGATCCAGGGGAGCAAGACTACGGAATGAAAGTGTTTGTGAAACATTGAGTTCGTGACTCCAAAATGGACTATACTGTGAATGTGTTTCTATGATGAAAGGGGTTAAAAAAACCTAATATTGTGAAAAAAATACCGGTTGTGCCAATCAACTTTTTCTCCCTCTTGTTCAATATGTATGCATGTCTGTCATACGAATGTTACTTAAGTGCTGGCTGGTACGCAGAAGTCTAATGTTTGAGTGTGAGGCTAACTGAAGTTAACAGTTTTGTGAACTCGCTCCCTCGAGTAAAATCAAGGGTTTGAGGATTTGCTCCCGCCATTTTGAGATTCATACAAGATGGCGGCACAAGAGTCCCCCAAGAGAGAGTCTGGGAGCGTTTTTAACTTTCCAGAGGGAAACGGACCCCTAGTTGTATTACGCATTCAAAGAGCTTCAAAGACTCTATGGTAGGATCATTTGGATTCACAGAAGAACCCGGTGAATCTCGTTTACTTTTGTTTGCACATATTCAAACTTGGAAACACTTGAAGGTGCTAGTGCCTGAAAATCTTAGTGATTGTTTTCTTCGCCATCTTTGAGCTATCAGATGAAATCTTTTTGTCAAGTCAAACTGTTATGAGCGCCATATGGTCCAACACAGACTTGTGAATCAGAGGCCATTTCTGATGCCAGAATGTAAGAACCTCAAAATTGCCCAACATTCCAGATGCATGGAACCTGCTGTTACGATGACCTTTGAAAATGTATCAGTATTACCTCTGAATAGTCTGCTGTATGTAAATACAAAATGTTGAATTCAAAAATCAAAAACACTGAAAAGGTTCCTGGAGAAAGACATATGCATGTAAAACTTTTTTTCTTTTGAAGAAAATAAATAAAACACGAATGGAAACAAAAAAACATACAAACAACGGGAATTCTTTCTTCTCAATATTTATTACATCCATGTGTAACACACTGTAACAGGACTTTTTTTAAATGACTCAAAATGCAAAACAAATAGCAGTTTATAGAATTGCAAAAGTTGTGGTTTTAGCACCCTCAACGCATGAGGCCAACCCCACCAACCATTTCAGAAGCCGAGCTTGATTTTCAGCAGGCCATTTAGAGTCATCACAGCCATTCTTATTGCTTATTTTCATCATGCCTGATAATATTGATCTGCCACCTATGTGTCCTACAGGCTATCTACACAGGTACAAATATCTGAAATATAAAACACCACATTCCAATACATTTTGATTCACAATTTTTAATGAAGGATAATCCCATTTCCAGAAATGGGTAGAACGTACTGGACTCACGCAGAAAAATAATACATTTTAAGGATGGGGGGAGGGGGTCAGGGGATGGGGAGATACACTATATACTGGGGGGGGGTTACAATACATAGCATTAATATGCGGCATTACACGTCCATAACTAATTACAATCTTGAGGACAATCATTCATTCATTCATTCCAATGCAAAAACATACATAGAGGATGAACTCATCTGATGAGAATTAAGCATTTCCTCTGCTCCTGTTATGAAACACAATCCACCTGAGACTGGGCATCAGTTTCTGCCCATCGCGCGACTAGACACACAAAACAGTTACATTTCTTCTCCAGACAATCACAACAGTGGTCACACTGTTTATGATCAAACAGGAACAATTTGCCTACGACGTACAGTTAGAAAGTGTTGCGGACAGAAGAACTTTAACACCAGTCTTTGGGAAGTGTCTTGTTATATTCCAATGAAAAACCACAACACCCACCAGTACGTGAATCTCAGGTCATAAAAAAGCTGGCAGAGGGGCTACTTGTTAGCAAAAGGCAGAGATTTCATGTCCAAACTATTACATATGTTTTATTGAGTGCCCAGCACCAAAGACACTTACAGCCAACAGAGTAACTGAATTTGCTAATGTAGAAATCAGATAACTGCAAATTAACACGAATCCTGAACGGATTTGGGACACACATGACAGGTTCCACATGACAGAAGTTCAGGACCTCTGTCAAATATCCCATGGTCTTGTCCTTATTCCTAAAATGAAATTGTTTTTCATTTGAATCTGTATCTTCTTTTTTGTTTTTGTTGATGTTGGAGCAAGAGGACTATGACAGATCAACAGGGTCTATCACATTAGCTTTACATGCTCAGTCAAGCACAATGCAGCTGAAAAACATTTCATTTGATCTTTTTTTTTTTTTTTACAGAGAAGAGAGGCTAGTTAGTGGGAGATGAGGCACAGTTTACAGCGTCACGCTAGTTTTTATTTTTTTCTACTTCGTTCAACTGTTTTGCTTATTAGAAAAGTAAAGCGCGGGGCCAAAATGAAATAAAACAAACAGAGGGGGGGACAGGGGAAAGAGAGAAAAAGAAAGAGAGGGCTGAGCTGAAGCTCGTCAGAAGGGAAATGTAACAGAATGCATGTAAACTATTTAAAAGAGCCAAAAGCCTGGCATCTTTGCAAACACAGATTTATACAGTGGTGGGAAACATTGGGCAGTAGTGGAGGAAGTGATGTCATAGTGTGCCACGAAGTAAATCGCTCTGGGAGTGACCTGAAAATGAGTCACCTTAACATGCGGCCCAGTTTCTGCACACAAAACCACACAGGAGGGGGCCCATGCCTAGGTCTGTGTGACACACACACACACACACACACACACACACACACACACACACACACACACACACACACACACACACACACACACAATGGGCCAAGTGATGACACATAGTCTGTAGAATTCACAGAGTTTTACAGGGCAATCCTCACACAAGGCCAGACACTCCACTTACAGTAATAGCTCACTGTTTCCACTGTTTATTCTGCTGGCTTTAAATCCTGTCCAGCTAGTGGTCAGATGTGAGCTCGGTACAAAGAGAACAGGAGAGCGTGAGCTCCCTCCCCGTCTGTTTGACCAGAGACAAAAGAGCTCAGACACTGCAATAAGCCTCTACTGCTCCCAGATACTCCTACTGTCCACCCACCCAACTCCAAGCAGTACAATCACCTTAGGAACGGAAGAGCCCAGAAGAAAGGATACGAGCATTCTATATACACAAGTCTGTACATACACTGAACACCAGCAGAGGGCGACCTTTTCCCACCTCAAACTACCTGCTACAGATGGAACAGACGGCTGTTTCTTAGTAAAAATCATACGTATGAGAATATTAAAGTTCTGAATGACAAAAGAGCACTAAGCCGTCATAAAATAATCATTAACATACCTATTTTAAAAGTACTTATGCACGGTTAAGAGAGTTAGAATGTAGTCGTTATTAAAAATGGAGATGACGGAAGGAAGTCTAGGTAAGAGGGAATGTTACCATCTATGGGCTCCAAAGGTCAAGCTCAAATAGGATTTCATTTCTTTTTTTTTGTTATAATAAAGTGAATGGTTTAAACATCTTTGGCTAACATTTTGGCAATTAATGAGAGAACTACAGCTTTAAAAAAAAAAAAGAGAGAGAAGAGAGCAATCTAGGCTAGCGATGCTAACTGAGCTATGACAGGGGGGAAGCTGTGAAAGAGGGGGCAGGACACGGGGCAGATGGGGCAGGACAGCGGGCAGATGGGGGAGGAGACGGGGCAGATGGAGTGAAGCACCAGGAAGTAGATCACGGGGAAAAGAAAACAAAGAAAACAACAACAACTCTCTTGTGCTCTTCCTCCCTCCCCCCACTCTCGTCATGTCTCACAGAAACAGTCAATTAAACACACGTTCCTCAGTGGAAGAGAGACAATTATCAAGTAAATAAGGTGTGTGTGTGTGTGTGTGTGTGTGTGTGTGTGTGTGTGTGTGTGTGTGTGTGTGTGTGTGTGTTTGTTTTAGTGCAAATGTTAAAAACAACAATGGATAACAAACAAGTCAGCTTTCCTTTGCGAGGAAACATGTAGATAAATGCCAACTCAGGACCTTAAGTAAAGTTAGTGCTTGCACTGCCCTGCAACTGGAGATGACCCGTGCTGTTGACTTGGCCTAAGCGCATGTATGTCTGTGTCTGAGAGTGTGTGTGTGTGTGTGTGTGTGTGTGTGTGTGTGTGTGTGAGAAAGAGGATGCTCATGTGCCAGGTGCCCAACAACACTGCAAAAAGGAAGCAGCTCATTTGTGCTTGTACTCTTCTGGTTTGTTTTTGCTGCTTCGCAAGAAGGAACACTTTCCCCGCCTGTTCATGTCGCACAGACATCTGTGCACATCCTAGGTCCAATGCAGACCCTCAGCATGTCTGCCAAAGGTGTTGTGTCGAAATGCTTGTACGTCATTTGGTGTGACTTGTTGAGAAGGGTTATTTTTTTTGACACAGACATTTGAAAATGATCTTATAGCTTATTTGTGCGTGTGTGTGTGTATGTAAGCATTGTTTTTGTGGTTGTGTGTGTATGTTTGAACTGTACTTGTGTATATGTATGTTAGCTAAAGTGGATGCGTTTCTGTACATTTGCACAGTATGTATATGTATGTGTGTGTGTGTTTGCTGATCCTTATACACTCTTCGCTTTATGGTGCTTTATGGGGGTGGGGGTGGGATGGGAGGGAGCGGATGGATGCATCTGTGAGCCGTGGTCTCGGGGAAGGGGGGCTGATGGGCACAGGGTCTGTAGCTTAGGCTAAAGGTGGGGAGAGTCTAGGTATTTGGGCATCTAGAAGGGGGAGGTGGGTTAAGAAGAAGGTGCTGGGGAGGCATGAGGACATGCTGGGAGGTGCTCCTACCGGAAGGAATCCGCGGGAGCACAGGGATTTAAGAGAGTTCCCAGCATGCCCCTGAGGAAGGGGGAGGGGAATCAGGTGATGAAAGGCACACCGCGCTGGATGAGGATTGGAAGATGACTCAGTGATGCAAGATGAGGAAGAGGATGAGGAAGAGTGGCAGGAGTGGCTTCAGTGGGCGGAGGCCTCCGATCGGGTGTGGCTGCTGGGCCGTGGTGCTCCGTACAATGTCACTGATGCTATGTGGTTGTTCTGCATCACCTAGTTACCATAGAAACAGGAGAAAGGAAGCTATGATGAGGTGGGAAGAGGGGTTGTTGATGTTTATCAGGTAGGCAGCTTAGAGTCTGAGCCTTTCAGAGAAAGATGGCTTATAAACTTAGGCCTAAATGAAGGTTCTTGTGCATTGAATACATTGAAAAACATAAAACACACGATCTTGGCCACTTACCTCAAAAATCATTCTCTGCAGTCCAAAACAGAATGTGGATCCAAAAGGATTGGTGTTATTTGCTGATGATGACCTAAGGTACACAATCACACAGTCAGACAAAGCAGATGGCACCTCTGAAATCACAAGCCAGAGGTTCAGTCATGCCCAAAACACAAATCTCTCTCTTATACACACACAGACACACACGCACAGACACACACAGACAGACACACGCACACAGACACACACAGTAAGCAATGATACGTGTAATCCTGCAGATCTAAAGTTACCTGTGTAGCACGACCGGTTTCTCCATGGGGTGTCCCAGTAGTTCCTGGATCTGATCCCACTGCAGGGAAAGACACTGGGATTTAACAGTACAGTACAGGTGGGGGTACGCATTTAAATACAGTGGGTCTTAGCTGTGTGTGTGGAAACAGGCTTCTCAGTACAGGTCTGGGTACGCATTTAAAGACAGTGGGTCTCAGCTGTGTGTGTGGAAACAGGCTTCTCACTACAGGTGGGGTACGCATTTAAAGACAGTGGGTCTCAGCTGTGTGTGTGGAGGCACAGGGAGTCCGTGTTTGCCCATTTTGGGTAAGCCTTCTAATAACATGAAGATTGGGGAATGATTGTGGTGCAGGGCTTTGAATAGTGCAATGGAGGCATCATGCTTTGGATATGGGGACAGTACGCTTTGAGCTCTGTGTGTGGAGGTTTGGTGCTTGGCTTTTGGCCGTGTGGCTGCAGGGTTCTGCTTTTGGGGCGTGGGGTTGTAGCTAGTAGCTAGTACGGTGGGTACGGTAGAGCAGGTGCTGGAGTTTGGTAAAGGGGCTGTGTGGAGTTTGGTAAAGGGGCTGTGTGGAGTAGGGTAAAGGGGCTGTGTGGAGTTTGGTAAAGGGGCTGTGTGGAGTAGGGTAAAGGGGCTGTGTGGAGTAGGGTAAAGGGGCTGTGTGGAGTTTGGTAAAGGGGCTGTGTGGAGTAGGGTAAAGGGGCTGTGTGGAGTAGGGTAAAGGGGCTGTGTGGAGTAGGGTGTGGCTGAGGGGCGGTGGCCTTTGGCTCCTCTGTCTGGGGCTCACCTTGCTGTAGCTGGTAAGGATGCAGTCATCCCCTGGAGCCTCTGCTCCATCTGAGGAGAGAGAGAGGGAGAAATAGACCGTCAGCACATAGAGAAATAGGCTCTTGTGTGTGTGTATACATGTGCGTGTGGGAACGTGTGTGTGTGTGTGTGTGTGTGTGTGTGTGTGTGCGCCACAAACCTTTGGATTCTTACCTTTTTTAATAACCAGCGGAATCTTGAAATCACACCGATGATATCTGGGGAGGAAGAGACAGAATGATGGGAAGGGGGTCACACGTGACACAGGAAGCGATTAGCTTAGTAGGAATACACGAGACAGAAGGACAAGATTTGCTAAAAGTTTTGTTTTTCTGGTAGAAGACAAGGATGTTGTGAAAAAGATATAGTCAATATGTACTAAAGTACTAGAGCAACTACTTACATGTTAAAGTTATAATGGCCGGGATAGTTGGTATGCAGGACAAACTTCTTCACCAGGTGTGTCGTAGAATCAAACAGTATGTCCTACAAGGAGACACAAAAGACATTATAAAGGACCGTCTCGACTGTTGCTGGTTGTGTCAAGTCGTCTCCATGTCCCCCCCATTCCCTCCCCCCTCAAACACACGCAAACAGTGAAGTGATGAACTCTGCACTTACCACTCCCAAGGTGAAGTAGTTAAAGAAGTAGTCATTGCATTTGGACGGCACCTGCTTGTGAGGGGAGGGCGAGTGGATCTTCATCTGTGGACAGATTTAGTGTGGACAGATGTGGACAACAGAACATGAGAACCACTCAGACATGGAGGAGAGGAGAGAACTAGTCCTGAAGACAGTTCCCAGGTGACGGGAGAGGAGGTAGAGAAACATTTAGAAAAACTAAAAAAAACGAAAGCAACATTTTTTATTTTCACTTTAGGAAAAAGTGAGTGACTCTTGGTGGGTAGGTGCTGGGCTTTGGGGCAGGTAACATCTGCAGGCCCACAAACAAAGTGACTGCTCATTACTTTGCAGACGAGCGGGAGCCTTACCTTGTCCTCAGACTTGTAGAAGACCTTGTGTGGAGAACCCAGAGCGCTCAGCACATCCTCACACGAGTCGCCAAAGTAGATGTTCCTCTCCAGAGCTCGCACCTTAGCATCAGCCATCACCCCTGGTCCACAGCCTACACACACACACACACACACACACACACACACACACACACACACACACACACACACACACACACACACACACACACACACACACACACACACACACATTATAGCAATTTTATGGAGAATAAATTGGATTACAGTTTCGGCATGACCTGCTGGGGCTCCGTACTACACACCACTAGGAAACACTAAGAAACCTTTGGGTTGTCTACCTTTCTATTCTATTCTATTCTTTCTACCTTTGGGTCGTCATGACAACATGTAACATTTTGAACTCCCACACACAACCTCTGACAGTAATTCACAGTTATTTAGTCAGTAAAAAAATAGGATGTCAGTATGCAGAGGAAACACCACTCCCCTGCCCCCCCCCCCCCCCCCGTTCCCCCCCGTCCCCAGTGCAGGCTTGTCCCCAGTCTGAACCCGTAAGCCTGCATACAGCCCCGTTTGCCTCCTTGTTTATCACGCTAGGAACGTTTTAACTCAGATTAGGCGGCAGAGCCGACCAGCTCCATCACCAGTGTCAAGTTCTCCAGCGGCTACTCTTTAGTAGTTCACTCAGATCTGAACTTCTTAAAACATATTCATAATAGAGTTCGTTTTTAATAAGGCAGTATTAAATATTTAATATTTCAAAACCTTAATGGATAACCCATACACTTTAATGCAACTAAAATGCTAATCGCTTCAATCCGCACGGTAGCTATTCTGGAACACGATTCCTACATTAAATTCAATTCAACTATATTTCTATAGCGCCAAAACAATAAAATTGTCTACATTACTAACATTGTTTTGCACCAGCCTCTAAGGTTGTGGATTTCATGAACCATTAGCATAACATTGATTTGTTTCTCCATTTCTGTGTATTTTGCAAAGGAGTCCCAGTGATGCTTGATAGTGTCACTAGAGACACACACCTGGACTTGCTTGTTCTGAGGGGGCGACATTACATAATGTTATTATATAATCTGACAGAACTGGCAGCTCAACTGACAGTTCTCACATCCTGATCAAAAAAAGTATATCTTAGATGTACTGTGAGCTACACTGGACAAGAGCGTCTGCTGAATTAGTCAAATGTAATGCAAAACCTTCCAAGAACAAAACGCTCCAGAACTATCAATTACACTGTTGACTTTAGTTTAGCAATTAGCATTAAAGGGTCGGGTTACTTTATGGATTACACCAGGGTTTCACATAGAACCTTGTATGGGTTTCACATAGAACCTTGAATGGGTTTCACATAGAACCTTGAATGGGTTACACATAGAACCTTGTAAGGGTTCTTCTGTGGAGACAAACAAAGAAGAATGTTTCTTCAACATGACCCCATTTTCCTACAGGGTCTATACACCATACCAGCAGATATAATTGTTATTTAGAAATTGGGTAGTTAAGATTGCAAGCACACCGCTGTGGGTGAGCTTAAAACCTGCTGTGGGGAAAAAAAACTCAAAGTATACAGCACCCCACACCCTCTGTGTTGCCTGATGGAGGCATGTCGTGCAAGGCAACCCCCCCACCCCAGGCTGCCGTATAAACTCTGGCCACTAGTGGCCTTTCCCAACAGACCTCTGCAAAACACACAAACACAGACACACACACAGACACACACGGTACCCCCCCACAACCACCCACACAACCTGCCATAGCACATAAATCAATCAGTGGAGCATCTGTGAATGTGTCCATGCTGGGAATGCGAGGGCAGGAGGGGCAAGCAAACAGAGACGGGTTGCACTCCACTCAACTCCGCGGTAATAAATTCTCCTGCATGTTTTTTTCTCCTGTTGTGTGCCGTGCCGTTGCTCTGAGCAAACTCAGCTGTAGGGAAACTCCTGCTGTGTGTCTGTGTGTGTGTGTGTCTGTGTGTGTGTCTGTGTGTGTGTGTGTGTGTGTGACAGCCCAATGGTCCGCACCCAGCCTGTGTCTCTGATCATCCTCAGCTACTTGTGGGACTCCAGCGGGCACAAGGAGACGGCTTAAGGGAGAAAGGTAGGGGGGCAAGGGCCTTTATCAGAGGAGGTCAGAGGTTGGTCAGAGGTTGGCATGCTGGGCACAGATAGGGACTTGGGTCAAACCAAAGGCAGGAACATGCTTCAGCACAACTAGCACCGGTTACGTGTAACACATGGGTACACAGTGAAAGGGTGCATACTGAGAAGTACCTTATCCTCAATTAGCAAAGTAAGCCAAAACAACTATGAACATACTGGATTTAGACTTTATCACTGATTGAGACATTTTACTTCAGAATTGCAGACATTGCTTTGTGTTGGTCAACTTGAGGCAGATTCCTCCCAATGATTAACAGCAATGTCAGCAATGACTAAATATCTGGTGATGGAACAATCAAAGATGTAATGTTTATTATTATTATCATTATCATCATCATCATTATCTAACCCAAGGAGGTTATGTTTTTGTTTTGTTTTGTTTGTCAACTGGATTATGCAAATAACTATCTGGACTATTTTCATGAAATTTGGCGGAGGGGTGTAGCAAGGGCCAAGGAAAAACAGTTCCGTTAACATTGCGCAATAGGGCATTTGGCCTTGGCAGAGGTCTGCGCTCTCCAAGTGCCCTTCTACTTCAGCAAGGCTCACACTACCAAACCCCAACATGTCACAGCAAGCACACAACACCAAGCTTAGCTACCCATCTTAGCTGAATTAAAGGTGCAGTATGTAGGATTTAGTGGCATCTCATGCTGCCGACTGCAACCAACTGAATCCTTCTTCCTTTCCAAGGAAAAGGCCCTCTAGTGCCAGTGTTTTGGTTTGTCCACTTCTATAGAAACATGGCGGCGTAACATGGCAGAATCCGTGGGCGAGGACCACCCTAAATCCTACATACTGCACCTTTAAAAACTAAAATAGCTAGAATAACAGTCTAGAAATGACCACACCGACACAGCTAAAACCCACTGGTACATTCACCTCTGTGATCCGTGTCCGTGTGTATGCTACAATCTATGCTATACTAGCAGGACCATGAGGTTTGGGGGAGACAGTGGGAAGTGGGAAGGGAATTAAAATAGTTGAAGCCCACCTGCAGTGAGGAGGCGGACTCTAAGACCCAGCGGACCAGTCCCATCTCTCAGCACGTCCACACACTCAGCGTACACATTCCCAAGGAAACAGGCCAGGGGCATCACTGGAGCCCTACAGGAGAGGAGAGAAGGAAAGAGGGGATAGAGAGAGAGAGAGAGAGAGAGAGATAGATAGAGTGTGTGAGTGAGTGTATGTAAGTGACATGGGAGCAGGAAGTCAGAAAAGACCACAAGTGTTTTTGGTCGTGTCCAAGGTAAAAGCACTTGAGTGCCTCAAATAAAGCGGAACTCAAAAACCACATAATTGGCATTGACTAACGTCCCTATCAGCCTCGTCTAATTACGCTCCCATTGATATTCTATAACTGAATACACACAGACACACACACACGTCCATTTCCCTCCCTCTCATTCCAGTTTAAATGCTTCATTTGTTAGGCACTCAAGTCAGACCATTTTGAGGCCATTAAATGTTGATGATGAAATACAAACTGCAAACAAAAACTAAATAATGGGACAGGAAAAACAAAAAACATTTTTTTTAATAAAAATATAAATACAATTCTTTTTATTTGATTAATTTACAAGGAAATCTGACAATCAGGGGGCTCAGTGGTTATATTTCATGTTGAGACAGGTTGTTAGAGTTGTGCAGTACATCTGCACCACTCTCTCTCCTTTCTATTATTACAGGGGTGAGCCTCAGAGCAAGGATGTGTCCTCCTTTACGAAACGCTCCTGACATATAGTCAGGCGGCGCTGCTCTGCCTCCTCCACTCTCTGGTCGCAGTGGGAGCACAGCCTGTCCTCAGCGAGCAGCCAGGATTGCCACAGTTTGCCAGATCTTTGCCCTGGCTGGAGGGCTGGCTGGCTGGCTGACGGTGCTTGTCTCACTCAAAACAGTTGCAATGTTTTTCTCACTTGAGAGGTGTTTGTTCTCAGGCAGGCTGCCATGGTGTAAGCCTGTTTTGGGAGTTAGCTAGCACTTATGAGCAATTAGGATCCTGACTTAGCCTTTGGATTTGGTCGGATCTCATATGAGTCTCTGTGGCTGAATGTTCTGAGCCTGTTAGTGTGGTGATGTCAACTGGGGACCATTCACAAACTGGGGTGCAGGGATTCCTCACTCTAACCCCCTTCCCAATCACTCCCTGTCACCCACTCACTCATTCACTCACTCACTCTAACCCCCTTCCTAATCATTTCCTGTCACCCACTCACTCATTCACTCACTCTAACCCCCTTCCTAATCATTTCCTGTCACCCACCCACCCACCCACCCCACTTACTTGGTTTCCTGGAGGTTGTTTCCAGTGTAAATGTACATCCGTTTGACTGTGGCGCCGTGAGGAATCTGCAGGGAGGCCAAGCCATGGGCAAAGTTAGGCTGTCAAGGCAAAACAGCTGGCACTAGATTGGTGTGTAGACAGAGCATGAGCAACACCTCACGAGCCGCAAGCCATACTAACTCAGGGGTTCATCTCTCGAGCATCCCTCAGCATAGCACATAACAGCACCGGACACTATACCACTATCTACCAAACAAAGTCATGCACTGCAAACTCACACTGCTACGGCTAGTCATATGAGACAATCTAAATATTAGCACATAAACTTGCCGTTCTGCACAGTCCAGCTCTATAGTGTGTGGGAACTTACTTTCATTCGGTAACCTATCAGCTTGGATTAACTAAAAGCACTTCTATGAATGCTACCAACACATTACTGACTAAGATATAATTTTGGGAATGTTATTTCAGTAGAGGGTTTGACATTGATCACAGCCCTGTATCATGGTATGCCCATGTGAATTTTTTTACAAACACAATTTTTAAACAATACATCCCTTTGATTTAGTGGCTAATTCCCATTCCGCAGCTCTGAACATGAGTCAATGAGTGGTAGAACGAAGGCTTGCCACAGTCACAAGCAAAGCATCTGATGCATATAAGCACTGCATCAGCTTGGCAGGTTGGGCACAGGAGAACATCTGCAGTGTACCTAATCAACAAAACGCCCATCAGGATTACAGAGCGCTGGGCTTCACAATGGAGTCGTGCTCTTTTGGTTTCTAACTCACTGAGCAGAGGTCTCCACACCCTGTGCCCCATCCTGCCAAGATGAGCTGGGACAGCTGCAAGAGTTCATCTGGTAGATGACACACACACACACACACACACGCACGCACGCACGCACGTGCATGCCGGGCAGAGATGACTAACGGCACTCAGCTAATACCAGCAGATCCCCGTGGGACAAGCGGGGCTTTCTCACCTCGTACTGACACACACACACACACACACACACACACACACTGACACACACACTGACACACACACGGGACAAGCAGGGCTTTCTCACCTCGTACTTAGGGGCCTCATTCCATGAGTCCAGCTGGAAGGAGAACGACAGGCCTCGGAAGTTTAAATGGAAGAGCTGCTCTGCGGCATTGTAAACTAGGGACAGCATGACATGGACACACACACACACACACAAAAAAATATAATCACATGATTTACAGACATCATCTGTCACACACCCCCCCCCCCCCCCCCCGGGATTTGTATTCTACATGCAAAGTGGGGGGCAGTCTAGATAGCGTAGCAGGAGCTTATAGCTCATGTTAGCGTTCTGTATGCATCTCCGGTTTATCTGTGAGCAGAGGAGGTGTGTGAAGAGGAAGCAGAGGAAGAGGAGGGGGAGGGGTAGGAGGAGGAGGAAGAGAGTATGTGAATGCTTTGTTGCTTACCACCAGGATGTGTTGCGCCAAAGGACTGGTCAATCTGCTCGATTGTAGGTGCTATAGCCTGAGAGTTGAAATGTACTCCACTGTGACGAGACACAAGGGTGTGAGACAACATTACACAAAACACACGCACAAACAGAGAAACACACTCCCACGCGCATGCACGCCCACCCACGCATACGTACGCAAAACACACTCACAAACAGATACACACACTCCCACGCGCACGCACACCCACGCATGCACGCACACACAAAGCCAACTGCAAAACATAGTGACATGAATCAAGAATATAAAATAGTGTAGAAAAGCCATTACAAATTTCAGCAATATTTCACTCAGAGTAAAAAACAGAGGAGAAAGTAGATCAAAACATAGGAGCCTTGAAGACGTATTTCTCTGTCCATTCAATAAATAATGGCAAATACCCTTTGGGCATAAGACGCTTTAATGCACATTAAAGATCTGAATGTTACCCAGTGCAATGTGCAAAGTGTTAGCATTGTGCTTGTGACTGATCTATTCTGTGTCCATCCATGAAACCAACCAAAAATAAGATGTTAAAATGACAAATAGATCACTCACCAGTATTTCAGTTTCACCTTGCTCAAGTCATAAACTTCAATAACCTAGAGAGAAAACAAACAGGCCTTTTACATAAGTCATGAGTCATAAGACATGGCTTGATTAGGCAGGTTCCCAAAATATGATACAGTAGACAGCATCATGCCAAGAGGTACTCTGAAGATCCCAAAACAAATAACGAGCATTCCAACAGATAGATCTAATCCATAGTGTCTTAAAAAAAAAAAACAGATGCTGACACACACACACACACACACACACACACACACACACACACACTTACCTTCAGTCTCTGATTGCAGGCGTCAAACAACAGTTTGATTCCATCCTGAGTCAAGTTGAGAATGAGGTCATGGCTAAGTGGTGTCTGGGAGAACAGAAACAGGTTTGTTGGCGCTTAAGCTCTCCAAGCGAAAGGTACATGAGTATGTGGCGAATGTGCTGTCAGGTCTTACTTGTTCACTGTAGAGAACCTGGACATTCTTGATGATGCGGCAGTGTTTTTGTAAAATAGAAATGGCTTGGGCCAATGGCATCCCTACAAAAATACAAATGTGTTTGAGACGAAGGGGTAGGCATAGTGTGTTGCATGTTGGGAAACTACAGCGGTTCATTAGCGATGCAACTCAAGGCAAAGACTGATGAAGGAAAATGTAAATTCTTTATCTATAAAATGTTTTCTTCAGATCAAACCTTGAAGACAATGGCAACTTTAAAGTGCCATTTCAGCACTGCAGCTATAGATCTGATTATAGTTAGCTTGAAATATGTATACTCAATGCTTACCTAATGCGAATTCCCATTGTTCATTTCCCAAAGATCGCTCAGGGACGACTTCCAGATCCAGCATTGGCGGATTGGAAATGGTTTCAACCAGATATTCTGACTGTGCCAGATCTGTACCTTCTTTCCTGCCCAAAACCCTATCCTATTACTAACGTAATGTTAGCTATCTATTTCGATTGCACGCTTAGAAACCGCATTTAGTTACATATAACCCTTGAATTAGGCTATTCATAAAATCTTAAAATGTTCAGTGATACATTAAAGCCCTGAAGTAAAGTACGACCAACAATAAATTAACTAGCTGTTTAATATATGTACACTTATAAAACAGAAACAAGGACCATAGTTATAAATATTACACACAAATACACCTCACAAATAAAAATTGTCAATTTGACAATCTGTGAGTGAAAAGGACTTTAAGGACTTTAAGGAATAGCAACAGACAGGTCGGTTGGATAAAGAACAAAGCCACTGGTTACAGGTTGTTGTTCTTCCACAAGCAATCGCCAGCAAACTGTATTCAGATATGTCTAACGAAACAACAGAAAGAGGATTATAATTTGATCAGCGTTTCGATAATAGTCAATTTTCTTGACGACTGTCAATAGCATAAAACACAAGTTAGCTTTCCACCTTGCTAAAGGGAGCCTCGAATTCTTAACACGTAAGTTAGCTTATATTACTTTAAGGTTAACTGGCGTTACTGTTCGAGTGCCAGGCTAGCGATCCATAAACAATATAATATTTAAAAGCAACTCATGTACTGGCACAACATCAATAAATATTTTTCTTAGACTTGGTTATATCAGCTCAGTTCGTCAAACCACAGCATAAACAACATAGCTAGCCAATGTTAGCAAACGTCACAGTGTCAGAAAACCCGACAGCTAACGTCAATGTTGTTTTCCTTCTTTAACTGACAGAAAGCTGACCGCTTTTTGAACACAGAACTCTTTGTTACTTGTTAACGGTGAACTTCCTCTGAATTTAATGGCTGTGCTGAGTTACGTTGCAGTTGTTGTTCAGTCCGTTAAGCCTTTGTCGTGTAAGCAAGATAATAAAGAGAGAAGGGGGGACTCTTCCAACCAGCAACTTCCATCAAAAACACCACGATCAGCTGATAGTTCAACATCCGGTGCGACCAAATGGAGCACTTCTGGGTCACCTGATCAAGTCAAGTGCGGAAGGTTTTTTATCTATTTATTCAGTTATCATAAAGTAATACAAAAAGTAAGAGGAATGAAAAAAGTAAAAAAGTATATTATTATTATATTCAAATTTTAATAAGAGGCCTACTAATATTCCGAATGGCTTTCTGATCCGTCAGTCTCCTCAGTGTTTCAATTCACTGTTAAACTGGGGTTTGGGGTTTCCTTTCAGACCAAATAACATCTATGGGTCATGCGCGGAAGACTTCTATAATATGTCGTCACTTTGTAGTAAACTATGGACGGGTGGATTTTCTCTATTGGAGTATAATAGCCTATAGGGATTTAAAATAATCCTACCTACCAAACACTGACAGCAACGAAGTAGCCTACTCTGAAATGCTCACGTTTTGACCTCCATACTTTGTCATCTGCCTTGGAGTGGATCCTGTGATCTTCGATGCTGTTAGGAGGGTAAACAAAGTTTTTTGCTACATGGGAGGGGGAGCTCTCTGGAGCCAATAATATTTCTCTCTTTACTTGGTCTTCCGTGAGTAGCCTACTTTGTGCTTTTCAGGACGACTGGAAGTCGGCACAGCACGTGTCAATTTTGAGTCAGATCAGAAGCACTGCTGCTGGTGGCAACTATGACACGACGTGCAATCTCATCTCACTCAATTATCACACAGTGGATAACGAGTTTGTAGGTCTGTAGTTCACCACTGAAATGTAATTGGAAAATTTGAAATGCAATTAAACTTCTCCACTCCGCTTGTATGTATAACTGGTTCGATTTTACTTGATGTTATGTTATTCTCAGGACTCAGGATTCTGCAGACCTAGTGTAGGCAATGATGAATGAAACGACGTATAGCCGACGAAATCGCGTCACTTGATTCAATATTATAAGGCAACTCTAACAGTGGTGCTGATGTTTCTGTTTTATGTTATCATTCTATTTAACGTGGGGTCTTTGTGCACTTTTGTCCCCTAAAGTAACTTCTTGACATTTAGCCAACAGCCGCAACTGAATAGTTGACCGCCACATAGGCTACTCAGAGGTGCGTGCGAGTGTGAAATTGACCGGTTCAATCAGATACAATGAAAACGATAGGCCTATATTCTAGTAGGCTATAGGCATAGGATTGTTTCAAGGTGTTTAGTCTACGATGTATTTTTTTGATTGGCAGCCTATGCTGCAAACATGCTGCAGAAGTCAAAGGCCTATTGTCACTTGCATGGTTTTATCTGTTGACAATTTGGCTATGTAATGCTGTCTTTTTTTATTGTAAAGAAAAACATAAAAGTAAAAATGGTCACTTTGTGTGTCATTTTGACAAAAATATTAAGAATGTTAATGCTGAAAAAGTATTACTCTAAAAGCATTTCCGATAATTCCTTTAGTCCCAAAAGCTACCTTTGCTTACCTCCTGAAGGTTGTTCTGGTTTCCTGTCTTCAGAGTATATTCAAAAACAGGTTGGATTAAACAAACTGCCAGACATTTGTTGCAAGTTTATTAAGAAAGAAGTCAAACCAGTCTTACCCCTTTAAAAAAAGAAGTCGAAAAACAAACAAACAAACAAAACAAAACAAAAAACAGCGAAACATCAAAACATAAGAAGCAAACTCATTTCCTAAAAGATTGGCTGATAAACACGGAATACATATTTCTTCATACCATTCCCTGAAAATGAAACAAAAAAGTAATCGTGCATCAATAACTTAAAACAAATAAGAAAATAAACCATTTATGTAAAAAAAAAAATGAAATGTGAGCAGTCCAGTCCCTTGGTGTGTAACTTGCCTTAATGCCAGCATTAAGTGAGGGGATTATTTAAAACAACATGAGTACCAGCGGGGGCATTGTGAGACACACATGGACTCGTTTGAGAAGAAAGACCATAGAGCTGGTGTAAAAAAAACCTCTGTTTGTCACATACAGCATTGTTGTTAGGCCTGCCATTCCCTACGTAGCTGATTGTCAAGTACCGACTGTAAGAATCTCCATGGCGACCTACAGCCTGGCATGTTTCACCAAGAGTCCACTCATAGCCATTTTGTTCTGACTCCCATTTTGAAAAGGAAGCTTCAATTCTACTGAACATGTACCTATTCAGTTGCAGATAAAGGCTTGTCAGGCCACGAGCATCATTGGGCAACACAAATCTTGGCTGGTGTAGTCTATGAAGACATGGAATTTGGCCAGCTCTTAGACACATGCATAGACATTACTACTGCCAAAAAGTAAAAACGTTTTCTGCATGTTTACATTATATAGACTGGTAATAAAACTGACTGGTGAACGGACCTAAAACCATCACAGATACATAGTCATAAGTGACATCATCAGACATATTTATCACAATAAACAAGTGTTTCTCTTGGATGTTATACAAGATCAATTAATGATAATAATTCAATAAATCCCTCTTTTTCTTTCTCTATTAAAAACAGAAATTACTTACTTACAGCCTGTCTCAGTAAGAGTATTCTAACTCTCAGTGCCAACCTCTCTGTCTGCCAACCACAACCAACAACATGCTGACTACCCACTTGGCCTCTGGAAAATCCCGTGTCCTGTAACAAAGTACTCACTCAATGCCAACGAGGCCCACCAAAACTTGGTGTTGCAAAACCTACACTTTAAAAAATAACACTTGTTTTTCTTTTAACGCTTTTGCAGAGTAATATTCCGACGAATGAACCTTTTCTCAAGAATGAAAATGGGTACAGATAACATGATGCAAGTCAATACAATTTCACATTTTGTAATGGGGGATCTTATATTTGGCTTAGATCTGTGACGACAGATGCACAATAGCAAGTATCCCAGAATAGTCGTACCAGCTGTGTGTATGGGTGTAAACTGACCACAGTAAACTGACCACATTGCTGACCACAGTGATAGATATTACAGACGTGTTTGTGCATTGAACTGATCGTGAGCAATCAGACTGGATCAGAAGAGAAATCTGTAGCTCTCTATTTTCTGTAGTAAATAGGATATACCCACAAATAAAAAGGAAAGACCTGCTATGATCTGCTGTGAGACCGTGCGCCTTCAGTTACCATGTCAACAGAAGGATTCATACTGCTTTTCTGACCTGAAAGTCACTCCACAATCCATTCCACTAGTTAACTGTAAGCGTTGGGGACCGGAGGTACTGTGTTGTGTTTGGGAACCGTTACAATTGTGTGTGTTTTATTTTTTTTAAAGCTATGTACAAAAAAGGATCACATTTCCTGACCACCTGCATGAAGGAGCAGAAGACAAAAAGAAGGGAAGAAAATGGCTTTGAGTTGAAAAACAGAGCCAAAGTACCACTAATAAAATCATATGCAACAGGCCTCCCAAAAACAATGAAAGGGTGAGACATGAAATTAATAAATATCTTTCATGGAACAAGCTAAAATGTGCTTTCCCATTGAACACAGGAGGGGGAAAGTTGTATAACTGCAGATACATTAAATACCCTGAAATGGTACAAACTCAAAACAAAGACAATAATGACAGAAGAAGAACAATAGTGATAGTCAAAACAATGAGGGAACAAAAAAAAACCTCTTCTGTTTTTTTTTTTTTTTTTGGAACATGCTCAGAGCGACAGTGACCTCAATATGGGCTTCCTGCTGCATTTTTAATGTTCAAAGCATGTCTCCATACAACCTGATATGCAGAAAGAGTCAAAAACAGAGAGAGAGAGAGAGAGAGAGAAGGGGAGTAGCGGAGGATGAGAAAGGTATAAAAGGGGCCTTCATCATTTGTGAAATCAGAAGTGCCTTTCTCTCTGTGTGACCTACAGTAATCTACCTATTCTAGAGCGCAATTCAACTAGTGATGTTATTAAACTGGTTTTCGATATAAAAGCATAAGGACACACATGTTTGCATATATAAAGAAAAAAATACAAAAAAGTAAACATCCTGACTTTCACACAAATAAAGAATAAAATAATGATAAAAAAAATGCCATTTCATTACAATAGTGCTAAAATAAAATGAGCTAATAGCTTGCATAGGGAAGGGTCGCGATTAGAAAAACAGGATGGAAGTCCATGCATACAGAAGACGGGTGGGGCAAAACTGAATGTATCACATAGTGCAAAACCCAAAGGAGGAACTCAGGGTAGGGATCAGTGAAAGGACATCCCCAGTCCATTCCTAGATGAATACAAGCCATCTCAAACTCACCCCTCCCACACCCTTACAATCCCCCCAACTTGATCCCAACCACCCCCCCACCCCACAAACAAAAACCCCCTGGCATTGTAGACTTTGGTCTCCTCTGATGAGCGATTGCTTGATGTGTGAGGATGAGGATGCCCCGGTCCTCTGCATCTTCTGCCCCCACCACCCCGGTATCCATCGCTGCTTAGCGCATCTTGTGATCATCAGCGTTGCCCATGTTGGAGCCAGGGCTGGGATCCTGCTGTCGCCTGGGCTACGCGGACAGAGAGATAGAAAGTAGAAAAGAAGAAAGAGAGAGACAGAGTGAGAGAGAAAGAGAGTGAAAGAGAGAGTGTGTAAGAGAGAGAGAGAGAGAGAGAGAGAGAGAGAGAGAGAGGAGATTTAGCTCGGCTGTAACGGTCACTGAGATCAAATGTATTAGTTTCAGCTGCCAACAGGAGTCATGGTTGACTTGAGCCTATTCTGCTAAATGACCAGCAGGGGGCACCAGAGCACCACCTGGACAGACTTTACAAAGTGAGTCTTATTTTGGCCTGACTGGCAGACGGTCATTAGTCGGGGTGGGGGAAGTCTTCATCATTACTCTCTTTAAAAATAAAAGGGTGACTGGTCTGCCTGTCACAGATACGTATGTTTATGTGTCTACGTCTAAATCTCTCCCCAACATAGTAAATGTGTTTAAAGAGCGTGTGAGACGGACAGACAGACAGACAGACAGACGGACAGACAGACAGGCAGACGGTGAGAGAACGACAGACACACGGGCACAGTCAGGGTCACAAATTGCTCAAATGACACGGCATGCAGTCATCATCCACCTGATGAGCTATTATTGCTCCCCCTAAACCTGGACCTGCATCAGACACCCCTGAAATACCCTGAGCCAGCCTTGTTTATCACAGTCCTTACCATCGCGGGGGGCATCCTCAGCTAGTCAAACATGCAGCCATAGATGGCCATTTCTGTGTGGTTCCCTTGTGTTGCCTTTTAGTTTGGACTGCACCTCAATCAAGGGTGAGGTCTATTTACTCACACCATTTCAGGCCTCCATTGTTTATTTGACCCTTTGTCAACAGGGTATTTATGATACATCTTATTATCTGAACTTCCTCTTCCTTCCTCTACCTCTCCTTATCCTTCCTCTAATGCTATCTCCTCTAACTAGTACGTAACTTGCACTTACATTCCTGCACTTTATTTAAAGTTTCTTATGTAAAGTAGTATTTATTGTTACACTAGGTCTCTATTGCTCGTAGCTTGATTGTTTTCTCCTTTGTACGTCGCTTTGGATAAAAGCATCTGCTAAATGACTAAATGTAATGTAAATGAATGTAAATGAATGGTATTGTGTGACATAATTAATAATGGGAAATATACATTCAAACTTGAATTTATGTCCACCTCCACTAATTAAGTTTATCTGACAGTGAACAGAGACGAATGAGATGAAGGTGTCAAAGGCCCGTTTGCTTGTTTGTGATCTCCATTATGAGATTCAAACACACAAAGTGTATAAGTCAGAAAAGTGTGTTCCCCCCAATACAACAACATCCCAACGGTAACGGTTCAGTGAAGATGTCTTTATGTCTGTGTCTACAGTACGTCTGTGGATTGTAAGTGCTGGGAGGATATGAGCAGAGATGGGAAAGGAAAAGATAGGATGGGTGGGGTGGGGTCGGGTGGGGTTGGGGGGGCTGTATCGATCTCATGGAGCCACGCAGCAGAGCGAGCTCGTACCGCACGTCAATAGAGCTTATATTTGGCTGAGGCAGAGAGGGCTCCTAATGTCCTAATGAAAAAGATCAATACTAATGATATATTAATACTTTCAGAGCCGGCGCATAACTCTTCCCTTGATCCCACCTGCTGGGAAGGGGCGGGGAGGGGAGGGGAGGGGAGGGGAGAGCAGAGGAGACGAGAGCGGCAGGCAGGCAGATGAGAAATGTGCCCTGTGTTCTTTATCCATCTCTTCTCCATCCATCATACACAGGGCCATTACTGCCTCGGATTTCTGTCAAGCTCCGCCTGGCGCCTCCAGACACACACACACACACACACACACTCACTCACTCACACACACACACACACACACACACACACACACACACACACACACACACACACACACACACACACACACACACACACACACACACACACACACACACACACACACACACACACACACAGACAGACAGACAGACACACACACACAGACATACACAGACAGACACACACACACACACACACACACACACACACACACAGACACATAGACACATAGACACACAGACACACACATACACACAGACACACACAGACACAGACACAGACACAAACACACAAACACAGACCGACACACATGCACATATACATACACACACGCACACATATACAAATACACACACAAACTCTCAAAAATAAATAAATAAAATAAACACAAAACAAACACACAAATACTGCCTACATGCCGGCTTGTAAACAACATTGAAACTTGCTGTTTACTCTTTAAAAAACTGCACACACAGAGAAAAGCCCTTCAGGGGTGAGAAAAAACAACAACAACCAGAACAATAAAAAAACGGTGGCCTATCCTAACCTTTGCCGCCTGGCCTGTCGACACAGCCCTGTGGTCTTACCGTCATGCCGAGATCGGCTTACGCACCCAGGCGACCTTGACAATCCCTCTGCTGAAAGCATGATTTTCACTCTACACAGGGAGCCAAAGGCCTCTGCTACCCACACACACACACATGAAAAACGATGGCTCCCCAACTAAATAAACAGCTGCAACATACATACACACATTTGTACACACACACACACACACACACACACAAAGAGTCTTCTCACGCGCAGATGCCAGACAAAGATTGGGCCACTGCTCTTTGCCTTTTATTGGGTTATTGTGGAGTGCGTCTAAGATTGCCGGCATCAGACCACAGATATGCGACGCATGAATGCGCTCTGGAGCCAGGCGCCCACTTCACACGAACACAGGGTTCGCTCCAAACTCAAATATTATTCTGGATCTAAAATAAAAACATGGCGGGCCAACGGCGGGCTAGAGCGGGGCGGATTGGGCCAGGCCACTCCCTGAGCACGCAGTAAAGCCTGGGGAAGACTCCGTCTGAGAGCAGGCGTGGGGCGCCCTCCAAAGAAAAGAAAAAGAGAGAGAGAGAGAGAAAAAAAAGAGGGAGGGAGGGGAAAGAGGAGAGTCTTTTACTGTACTCCAGCAGAGTCTGAATGGAAATGCATTAATTATGGAATAATTACAGGGTTTCATTTTTCCCTTCTCTCTCTGTTTGAAAATGAAATGCACGGCGTGAGGAGAGGCAAGAGAGGGAGAGAGGGAGGAAGGGGGGGAGAGAGGGAAGGGGGAGGAAAGGGAGGAAGACTACAAGGATAGGTCACAGATCCGTTTGAATGGGTGACTCACATGGAGCTTGCATGGCGCAAAAACCACCATCTAAGAGGTGAGCAGGGAGACTCTTGAAGGGGTTGAATAGGACTCTTTGGTGTCTGTGTGCTCGCGGGCACTTTAATGGCCGACCTCCAGGGGCTTCGTCTCGCTCTGAGGGTGGGGTGGGGTGCGGTGGGGGGGTACATGTAAGAGGAACCGTCTATTTCTCATCATGTGTTACCAAGCTGTGGCGCTGCTTTCCCAGAGGGCTTTGCGGGAGGAAGGGGGGGTGGGGATGGGGGGTTCTTGCGTCGGGAGATCTGGTCCCCATTAGGGACCAGAGAAGACTATATGTGTGTGTGTGTGTGTGTGTGTGTGTGTGCGTTTAAGGGAAGTCTGTCTTTCACTCTTTCCTCTCCCGTGGTATGTAACAGATATAGGAAACCTAAAGTGTCTATATCCACCAACCACTTTTCTAGGAATCAAACTCACAAAACCACTAGTAATTCACACAAACACACACACACACACACACACACACAAAAACACAGACACGGCAATGCATGCAGACAATAAATCAACATTAACATGCAAAGTTAAAAAATGCTCTGGTACTTTGAATCCCCATTCCACTCCCCATGCACGCACATGCAAATCAGAGCAAATATGTCACACACACACACACACACACACACACACACACACACACACACACACACACACACACACACACACACACACACACACACACACACACACACACTAGGCTACTCTTAGCACATGCATGGAGACAGATATGCCTTATAGACAGATATGTAATTTCTCCCTCACACATATACACACACATGCGCACACACACACACACACACACACACACACACACACACACATGCATACACACGCATGCGCACACACACACACACACATACACACACTCATGCACACACACACACACACACACACAAATGTACTTCACATGCTCACGCATACACACACACAGTCAGTTTAGTGCATGACAGAGTGAAAGAGAGAGAAGCAAAGGAGACAGACCCTGGTCCTTGAATGTCATCAGTCCCAGATTTTTGAAGCCACAGTGTCCTAAAAAACACAATTTGGTTTTCGTCTTAGGAATGCAGTCTGGATGGGTGGGAGAATGACTTTAGATGAGATGAACTTCATTTTGTGTTTCAACACAACAGGGAGACTCTTCATGCACTAAGAAAAACGGGCCTCACACACACACACACACACACACACACACACACACACACACACACACCCCCAAACATGCGCGCGCATCTGCACACACACACACACACACACACACACACGCATCTGCACATACACACACACACACATACGCACGCACACACACACACACACACACACACGCATCTGCACACACACACACACACACACAACAAAACACACACAGGCTGCATGGTGCATGCAAGCACAAGGCCACTGAGGTTGTTGTGGTTTGCATTAGGCCTCTCTCAGTCAGATGAAATGAAACTGTTTTTAAATGCCATAAAGTTTGGTGTGCCACCCGCAGTGACGATCCATAGGAATCAGATTGAGGGAGAGAAGCTTATTACAGCCAGCTACATGCACTCATGGAAACATACATTCAAGACACATGGCACTCTAAAGTGATCATACCCACACATTCACGACAGAAACTCCAAACTCACATACATGTACTCACACAAACACACAAGATCTATTGCTAGGAGATTAACCTTACTGACAGGAGGTTCATCATCTGTTATTTAGAGTCAGTGCAACTGCACAAGCTCTAAACCAGTATGCACTTAAACCTTAAGCATGCTATGGGGCTGTGGGGAATGATTGCATCCTAAGAACACACACACACACATACATATCATGAACACACACACACACACACACACACACACACACACACACACACATTTCCCTGTCTTACCTCTAGGTCCTCGCGGTGTGAGCGATCCCTGTCTTCAAAGTCACGAGTTCTCCTGCGAGCCTCTTCAAAGGCAGCTTGGGCCAAGGCGTCCTCTTGCTACACACACACACACACACACAGACATGGAAGCACATTTACACAAATGAATGTGTGCACACATCCACATGTATATACACATAATGCATACACACACACACACACACACACACACACACACACACACACACACACACACAGGAACAGAGAACACAGTGGAGAGAAACAGGGAGCGTTAACAAGTTTAAGATCTACCCTATGCCGGAGACTCAAAGCGTGAATGCAAAGCAGCCTCATAGTTTGTCTCGTACACAAGGAAATAAATCACTCGCGCCAACAGCTCGAGGTGCCGTCAGCGTTATTCTGGTGGCACGGATCTTAAAGCCTTAGAGCACGACCCGCCAAGGTAATTTGAGGTGATTGCTGTTGGCAGTGTGTGTGTGTGTGTGTGTGTGTGGTGTGTGTGTGTGTTGTTTGTCTAACCCAGATGCCTCGGGGGGGGGTGAGTGTGTGTGTGTATGTGTGTGTGTGTGTGTGTGGTGTGTGTGTGTGTGTGTGGGCATGAGATTCCTGGTGAGATGTCACAGCGCGCCATACCTGAGCGCGTTCGTCATCATACTCCAAACAGCCCATCCCATCCAGACGCGTCAGGTCGATCGAGCCGCGCCACATCACACACACACCATTCAGGATCATGGGGGCCTTCAGGAACACCTGCACAACACACACACACACACACACACACACACACACACACACACACACACACAGACTAGATTACTGACATGAACAGTGCTGCTGTAAAATACGCACTCATACTGGTGGTATGTAAAAAATAAACAAATAGTGGATACATTTATTGTTGTTTGACATTCCTACATATCTGACCACCCTGGAATCCTCACAAAGACTTTAGTTTTGCCTGCTCTTTTTATCCGATACTTCTGTTTGCTAATATCAGAAGTGCCGGTTCACTCTGCAACGCACAGGTGATATCTAATGTTGATCTGGCCAGCAGGTGAGAGCAGGTAGAATGTTACTGCATTCCTGCATGAGCCACGAGAAGAAAGGAGCCGTCGCCGCACAACTCAATTCAACTCAAGTCTTCAAACACCCCGCACGGGTCCGCCTCTCAGTACCTGTGTCAGGACTGAACTCAAAAACCCCCGGCTCTAGTCTGTGCACACACAAAAGTGCTGCGGTAGTTAGGTTTGTGTGAGAGGAATGTGTGAAGCGCAGGTGAAAATCACACTGTCTGTGTCTTCTTCCTCTTCTGCAGTACACACACACACACACACACACACACACACACCAGACACAGAAAGTGAAACTCTTTTTCTCTCTCTCACTCTCCATCACGTGCGTCAGTCTGGCCTGTACAATAGGCCATTTGAATTGTAAAACACTTGCAATCCATTCTACGCACGCGGTGAGCAACAGAGAGAGGGGGATAGAGAGAGGGAGGGAGAGAGAGAGGGAGAGAGAGAGAGAGAGGGAGGCTGAGAGAAAGAGAGAGAGAGAGAGAGAGAGAGGGAGGAGAGACAGAGAGAGAGGGAGAAAAGGTCTATTGAGAGGAGGGGGCGAAAACCTAAACAAGGAAATGGTTCTCTGGTCCCACGTCCAGACGTACGTACACATTCCACTATTCCCCACTGCCTGTCTCACCTCCACCCCACGCACCCCCACCCTGGCGTGGGCTCCTGTCTCACCCCCCCTCCCCCCACCCTGGCGTGGACTCCTGTCTCACCCCCCCTCCCCCCACCCTGGCGTGGGCTCCTGTCTCACCCCCCCTCCCCCCACCCTGGCGTGGACTCCTGTCTCACCCCCCCTCCCCCCACCCTGGCGTGGACTCCTGTCTCACCCCCCCTCCCCCCACCCTGGCGTGGGCTCCTGTCTCACACCCTCCCCCCCCACTCTGGTGTGAGCTCTGATGCTGGGAGATGTTTGCCTCTGCTTCTTCCTGCGATGTTTTCGTTTATTTATAGAGGCCGGAGTAACGGGGAGAAAGCACACACCAGCGTGCTCCACTGATGGACAAGGAGGTCCTGTCTGAATGTATTTATACAAGCTGCAGAGGACATGTGCCGCCCGGCCGAGGTGCCTGCGCAAAAAGATGATTATATCCGTCTGTCTCTGTGTGTGTGTGTGTCTGTGTGTGTGTGTCTGTGTCTGTGTGTGTCTCTCTCTCTCTGTGTGTGTGTGTGTGTGTGTCTCTCTCTCTCTGTGTGTGTGTGTGTGTGTGTGTTGTGTGTGTGTGTGTGCGTGTGTGTGTGCGAGACACCAAGGGCCTGAGCACAGACAGACAGGGAGAGAGAGAAAGAGAGAGACTAAGAGGAGACTACGGATAAGACAGGGAGACCGTGAGTGAGTGAGGGGGAGGGAGTGAGAAAGAGAGGGGTGTTGGGTATATACTGTCTGGCTGGCCTAGAGCCACAGAAATATCACCTCTTTGAGACGGAGGAATTCAGGCTGAGACAAAAGCGTGCAGTCTGTCAGTCTGGGCCTGCTGTTTATTTCTGTAGCCGTGAGCCCAAGTGAGTGAGGCGGAGAGGGGTACCGACCATAAAAACACAAACACACACACACAAACACTCACACACACACACAAACACACTCTCACACACACATAAACTCACAAGCCTATACACAAACACACTCACACACACACATAAACTCACAAGCCTATACACAAACATTCATACATACAGTACATGTGAGCCTTTGTAAAACTGCGCACACACTCAAATGCAAACACGTAAATACTGGTAAATGTACGTAAAGAGAAAGAAAGATAGAGTGTTACTATCATGGGTGAATATCCAAGTCTTATACTAAATACCAAACAAAGTATAGCATATCATTTATCTCTCCCTATG